>NC_056523.1:311300532-311503501 GCF_019175285.1 Sceloporus undulatus | reverse complement strand
TTGCCTGTAGGGAGTCAGCCAGAGGGACCTTGAAACGGTAGTACATGCCCTGGTAACTTCTCGCCTGGATTTCTGCAATGCGCTCTACATGGGGCAACCCTTGTACCATACCCGGAAGCTACAATTAGTGCAGAATATGGCAGCCCGACTGGTTACTGGCATACCCAGAGCCAGTCATATAACACCAGTGCTTAAAGACTTGCACTGGCTGCCTATTCGCTTCTGGGCGCAATACAAGGTGTTGGTCATTACCTATAAAGCCCTAAATGGCTTGGGCCCAGGATACCTCAAGGACTGCCTTTCCCCATACAATCCGCCCCGCACTCTCAGAACATCTGGGCAGCAGCTGTTGAGGGTTCCAGGGGCTAGATTAGTCTCTACTTCTAAGAGGACTTTTTCCATCTCGGCCCCTACCCTCTGAAATTCCCTGCCCATTGAGCTCCGCTCGGCCACCTCCCTGGCCCAGTTCAAAAAGGGGCTGAAGACCTTTTTATTTAAACAAGCATTCTCTGATGTAAGCCCCGACTAACTTCCCCCTCTCCTCCACATCAGTAGTGGCAAGCTGGCTTTAGTGTTTTTATTGGATTTTGCTTTGTTTGTATATTGTATTTTATGCATGTTATGATTGTTTTTTTGACTGCTGTACACCGCCCTGGTTTTATAGAAGGGCGGTATATAAATAAATTTTTTATTTATTTTATTATTTATATATTTGTGAGGTTTATTGCACTGATATAAAGTAGATTTATGTAGTACACACTTAATTTTATTAATTAAAATACTGATATCCCACCCTACACTTAAAAGCATCAGGGAAGCATATAATACTGTATAAACAAATGGACCATTTAAAATAATTTAACGGTAAAATGTAATTGTAAAGAAACTAAAACTATAGTATTTTTTTAAAATAATGACTATTTAAAATTAATTATAGTGATTTAAAACCATCCACATCAAATCAATTTCATCAAATCAAAGGATTTAGTAAAATTAGTTATTTTCTTTGCCACCGGAATGATAGGAGCATTGATACCAATTCACTTCTAAGGAGTGGATATTCCATAACCCAAAAGTTATGGCAAAGAAGACTTTACTAATGTGCTTTGCCCTGACTGATAGGAAACAGAAGCAGTTCTCTCCAGCAGACCTCAAACTCTCAAGGTCCCGAGCCATTTACTTTTGTGTACTGTATCTTCACTCACTCACTGCTTAAGATGTCTGTTATACAATTTCTTAAGACTCCTGAAAGCACCAGATTCTGTTTGATCTCAGAAGCAAAGCACAGTCAGGCTTGCTAAGTACTTCAAAGGGAGATTGCCAGGGAATTTCAGGTGCTGTGGGCCAGTACTGTTCAGGCTATCTGATATATGGAATTGGCAATTTCCTCCGTATGTGTTACAGATCGGCATTATATTTGTACCCATCCACCACAGCTTTTTTCTTTCTTTCCTGGAAACTTGCCAGGGACTGGTGCAGGTAACACTACTCTTGAGTCACATTTGTGTAGGTTATTTTCAGAGGAGGGCAATGACAAACCGCCTCTGAATATTCCTTGCCTAAAACTCCACATAATTCATATTGTTGCTGTGTACCTTTAAGTAGTTTCTGAAAAAAACTGATTTGAATCAAACTCATGAGATTTAATAAAAGTTAGAAACACATGGATAGATTACAAATCATATACGACTATATAATCATATACTACAATTAGATAACACATATAGTGTGTGTGTGTGTGTGTGTGTATGGTTCCTCTTTCTTTCCCTGAAAGAAAGTACACTCTGTTTAATCAAGGTTAAAACAAATAAATGTTGGACACACAGACAAACGCGCTTCAGTACCAACAGGAAGGTGTGCACAAAATGGCTCTAGAATACTAGAGAATTCTAGGAACTGTAGTTTTTGTGAATCCATTCAACCTTCTCTGTCAAGAGAGAGCTCTGGTGCCGCCATAAACTAGTTCCCAGAATTCCCTGGTATTATAGAGCCAGGGCAGTTAAAGTGGTCTCAAACTGGATTACTTCCGCAGTTTGTTAGTATTACTAATACTGGTACTAGTATACTAGTATTATACAACCAGCTGTATAATACTATAATACTAGCTCTATAATACTAGGGAATTCTGCGAACTGCAGTTTTGTGAGACCAGCCTTCTCTGTCAGAGAGAGAGAGAGAGCGCTCTGTCGCCACAACAAACTCCCAGGATCCCCTAGTGCTGAGCCAGGGGCAGTTAAAGCGGCCTCAACCCGGCTTATCCCCGCAGTGCGCTTTGGACTCCTATTTTGGCAGAAAAGTGACGCAGGGCGCCATTTTGTGCACACCTTCCTGTTGGTACTGAAGCGCGTTTGTCTGTGTGTCCAACGTTTATTTGTTTTAACCTTGATTAAACAAACTGTACTTTCTTTCAGGGAAAAGGGAAACCGTCAGTGTTAAGAAGAAGAAGAAGAAGAAGAAGAAGAGAGAGGAGAAAATAATACACCCTCCATTTATTTATTTCTTTATTGAGTGTGATTTCAAAACGAAGCAGAGGAGGAGAGCAACGGTCGCTCCTGCCCCTCCTCTCCCTCAGAGAGAGAGTGACTGTGTATGTCAGTCGAGCCGCCCTGCCGTGATTGGTTCGGGCGGGCGCTGACGTCACTTCCTCCGCTCTGGCGGCGCAGGGAGTAAAGGCGAGCAGCAGGCAGAAGGCAAAGCAAGGCAGTGAGGAGAGGAGGCTCTGCATCGAACGTGAGTAGCGGCGGCTGTTCCCAGCGCTTTCCACCCCTCCCTCCTCTGTGTGTGTTTTTCTAAGGGAGGGAGGGGGGAGGAGGATAGAACGCTGGCGTCGGCCGCCATTTTGTGGCCCTCGAGGCCCTTCAGGAGGAGTCCTCTTCCTCCTCCTCCTCCTCAGGGACCTCCTCAGCCTCGCCCCAAACAAGCAGGAGGGTTTCCCGCTCCATATTGGAGCTCATGCGCCTTTCCCCCCAAGGGATGGGATATGGGGAGAGTAGGGAAGGGGAAGAGGCGGCTCTCAGAGGCCAGAGGCTGCCATGTTGGGGAAGGCAGGGGGCAGAGGATTGGAAGCAGGCGAATGCAAGGGAGGGAGAAAATGGCGCCCGGGCACCGCCCCCTCGGTCTTCTTATCTCCTGTTGGGATGCTTAACACTCAGAGCTTTTACTTACCCTCCGGAGCTGGAGATTAGTGTCGAAATAAACTCGAGAGCGAAGGTTGATATTCTAGGTCACGTAGAAATTACCTGTTTTGGAATGTAAACCGTGCTTCATAGACAGGCGTTTTTATTGGGGGGGGACACACACACACACACACAGTGAAACCAAACATATACATAAAAAGATGGATGGGTGGCTCCCCCATGAGGGAGGGATAAGGGACATGTATTAAGTGTAATATGTGAATATCCAAGAACATACAGGGTGTAAATGTTTAATTCAACGTAACCAATGAAATGTGATTTCTAGTTTTCCTTGTTCCAAATGCTGCAAAAGGGCCCATACAGACAGGCCAAAATAAAGCTCACTTTGGAGGTATGCTGTTTAAATGATGCATGCGTCCTAAGAGGCCGGAAGCCATGCGGAAGCCACCTTCCAGTCCTAAGGGCTGGACCACAGCTTTGGCACAGCTTCTGGCCTCTTAAAATGTGTGTGTCATTTAAACAGCATACCTGTACCTCCAAAGTGACCCTAAGCAGCTTTATTTTGGCCTGTGTACAGGCACAAAGTTTGGTTCACTTTGAATTTGGGGTCCCAGTAATTTGGATGAATTTCCTACTGGGCACAGCTGCAGCTAAATAAACTGCTTCCTTTTCAGCCATGACTCCTGGGACTGTCTGAGGAAAAGAAATCTACAACAATCTCTTTCTTTCCCTGGTGGCATTGGGGTTCTTCCCACATCGCCTTAAGGCAGCCCAAGGTCTCCTTTTCCTCCTTGTTGTTGGCCTAAAACACACTGCAGGAATAATCCAGTTTGGGACTGTTTTAGTTGCCCCTGGCTCACTGCTGGGGAATCCTGGAAGTTGTAGTTTATTGTGGCCCCACCAAAGCTCTCTTTCTCTGACAGAGAAGGCTACATGTTTCACAAACACCACATTTCCCAGTATTCACTAGTATTATAGAGCCATGGAAGTTTAAAAAGCAGTCTCACATTGGATTATTCTGCAGTGTGTTTCGGACCATTGTTGTTCACTGCCCTCCAGTGAACATTCAGGGGTGGCTGTTTTAGTAAATACACTCATCCCTCCATATTTGCTGCTTTGATTATTCATGGATTTGATTATTTGCAGATTTGATTAATATGTCCTCTAGGAATGTCTGTGTCCTCCGGTGCAACTCTATGGTCAACGTTAACTAAAAGTTGCACCAGAAGACCTAAAGGCATTTGTAGCTCCTTCAGTGCAGTTCTATGGTCAGTGTCTGTTGGACCTAGAGATTCCTAGAGAGGTGTCCTTTCGGGTAAAAACATGGTGTTTCTCTTATTTGCGTTTTTCCATATTCATGGGGGTCTTGTGCCCCTAACCTTAATGAATATGGAGGGACAAGTGTACAAACAAAAAATCCCTTGATGATCCCTTGATTGCACAATATACATTTGTCCTTCCATATTCGGTGGGGTTAGGGGCACAGGACTCCTGTCAATGTGGAAAAGCCGCAAATAACAAAAACACTATGTTTTTACCTGAGAGGACACCTTACTAGGAATCTCTAGGTCCCCCAGTGCAATTCTGTGGTCAACATCTGCCAGACATTGACCATACAATTGTGCTGGAAAAGCTACAAATGCAGAGTGGAGCATTCTCTCTAGGAATCTCTACATCCTTCAGTGCAACCTTTGGTTAAAGTTGGCCATAGAGTTGTGCTGGAGGACCTAGGTATTCCTAGAGAGAACATATTAATATAATCTGTGAATAATCAAATCTGCAAAAGTCAAAGTCATAAATCTGGAGGGGCGAGCATACAACGAAAATCTACCAGAGATGCCTATATTGGCCAAACGAAGTGCACAATATGCTCCCCCCCCCATTCTGTTTGGTTTGTAACATCCTGCCTGATGAAGATGCCCTCTGATGAGTTCAGTCTCAGCCAGGGGCTCAAGGTCAACTCAGTAACAACAACAATAGCAAGTATATTTCTATACCACTTATCAGTGCACTTAGGCACTCTCGGTTTACAGTGTGTAAGCTAATTGCCCCCAGCAAGCAGGGTACTCATTTTAGTGACCTAGAAAGGATGCAAGCCTGTTGGTCGCTAAAATGAATACCCAGCTCATTGGAGGCATTTAGCTTACAGTTGTAAACTGCTTAGAGACTTAGTATGGGATGAAGCGGTGTATAAATGAAGCTGTTGCTGCTGCTATTGCTCAAATGGACCCTGTCTCATGGTGACTCTTTGGATGAGACACCTCCAAGCCTCCCCCCCCCCCAATCTCTGTTGCTCTGCATAATTGCTGCAAATTAAGACCTGTTACCTCTCTAATTGAGTCTATCCATCTGGCATATGGTTTTCTCCCTCCTAGCGTTAATGTCTTTTCCATCGATTCATAGAGTGGAAGAGACCCCAAGGGCCATCCAGTCCAACCATCTGCCATGCAGGAACTGGCCAACAAAGCACCCTCTGACAGATGGCCATCCAACCTCTGTTTAAAGACCTCCAAAAAAGGAGACTCCACCACTCCATCCTCAATGTGACATCCCTTCAAATATTTAAACAGGGCTAACATATCACCTCTTTACGTCTCTTCTCCAGGCTAAGCATACCCAACACCCTAAGTCTCTCCTCATTGGGCATGGTTTCTAGACCCTTCACCATTTTAGTCACTCTCCTTTCGTAATGGGATCATAGAGTTGGAAGAGACCCCAGGGGCCATCCAGTCCAACCCCCTGCCATTCAGGAACTTACAACCAAAGTATCCCCGAGAGATGGCCATCCAGGCTCTGTTTAAAGGCCTCCAAGGAAAGAGACTCTACGAAGGAGTGTGTGCCACAGTCGAACAGCTCTCACTGTCAGGAAGTTCTTCCCAGTGTTGAGGTGGAATCTCTTTTCCTGCCTTTGTTTTGTTATGCCTTCTTACGATGTATCCAAAATACAACAGCCTCATTTCGATCATCTTGGCTTCCACGGAGATTTCAGGGTTGATCTGACCTATTTGTTTATCTTTGGTCCAAAACACACTGCAGAAAGAATCCAGTTTGAGACTGTTTTAAATGCCTTGGCTCAGTGCTAGGAAATTCTGGGAACTGTAGTTTTCTGAGACATTCAGTCAGAAAAATCAGAGAACTCTAACACCACAATAAACTACAATTCCCAGGATTCCCTAGCACTGAACCAGAGCAGTTAAAGTGGTCTCAAACTGAATTATTTCTGCAATGTGTTTTGTACCTTTTTGGTTGTCCATAGTATTCTCATCACTCCTCTCCAGCACCACATCTCAAATGAATTTATTTTCTTTTTGACCACTTTCCTCACTTCCAGCTCTCACATCCATACATGGTGATGGGGAATACAATGGCTTGTATGAATCTAACTTCAGTGTTCAATTGTATATCTTTACTCTCTAGGATCTTTTCTAGGTACATGGTGATGAGGAATGCAATGGTTTGGATGATTCTAACTTTGTCTTTCACATCTCCTGCCATTTTTGGTGTAATGGCTCCTGTTTCTTCTCTCCCCCTCCTTCCTGCTTTCCCTATGGTTTTCCTATAGTATCGTGTTCTCTACACATGCTCGCCCTCATGCTCAGGATGTGTGTGTCTCTTGCCCACACCCCTCCCTTCGGTATCTTAAAAGTGG
The DNA here is from genome assembly GCF_019175285.1 of Sceloporus undulatus. Lineage (NCBI taxonomy): Eukaryota > Metazoa > Chordata > Lepidosauria > Squamata > Phrynosomatidae > Sceloporus > Sceloporus undulatus. Next base: position 311,496,715 of record NC_056523.1, on the reverse strand, counting down.
TCTCTCCACTCTGCGTGTTACAGCCCCAGCTCCCTGTCCTATTTTTTGATTCCTGGGTCATCTAATTGTGGCCTTCCAGGTGTAGTTGGACAGTAATCCCATCAGCTCAGTTTCCATCAGGTGGTCAGTGGCTGTCCTTTTGCCAGGCACAGTTCAGTGGCTGGAGGGACGCAGTCCTGTCCAATAGGATAGACTGCCAGCTTGGATTTTGGTGTGCTGCATGTGACACAAACCTTGGAGTCTTAATGGCATTCCTAGGCAGTAACATGAGCAAGATTTGTTAGGGCAGAGTCAGGCCTATGTTTTTGTTTGCTTTTCCCAATCAGGACTGCTGCCTATTATCACCACTGTCAGGCAGGATTTTATTCTATTAAACTTAATTCTATTTAAAGACATAGCCATGTTAGTCTGGAAAATCAGTATGCAAAGGCATCCTTCTGCATCTTTGAGACTAACTGAAAGAAAGAAGCTGGTAGCATGAGCTTTTGCAGACTTGAGCCTAAACATGCATCTGAAGAAGAAGACTCAAGTATATGAAGGCTTGTGCTACCAGTTTCTTTCTTTCAGTTAGTCTCAAAGGTGCTACAAAATCTCTGTGTACTGTTTAATTCTATTTTTTTAAATCAGGTCTTATGAGTTCTCTGTGTATGTACCTTCATGTTCACTGTTGACCTATGGCGACCCCATGGGGTTTTCTTAGCCAAAGAATACTCAGACCATGGCATTGTGAGTTCCTTCCTCTGAAATACAGCCTGCAGCACCTAATGCAGGTTGACTCTCCCTTATCTTAAATGCCTGGGACCAGAATTGTTTTGGACCGTCCCCCCCCATTTTGGAATATTTGCATATATATAATGAGATATCTTCAAGATGGGACCTAGGTTTAAACATGAAATTCATTTAAGCTTTGTTTACGGCTTATACACAAAGGCTGAAGATAATGTTGTATACAATATTTTAACATAATTTTGTGTATGAAACAAAGTTTGTATGCTCTGAAGCATGAGAAAGTAAAGCTATCACTATCTCAGCCAACTATGTGGAGTATTTTAGAATTCCAGATAAGAGATACTTTATGTGTATTCATTGGCACTCTTCCATCCAAGTTCTAATCAGGACTGATCCTGCATACTTTCCAGAATCATACAGGATCTGGTTCTTTTAGGGTATGTAGGCCTTCCTATGCTCTTTACTACTTTCTTATTTAAAGTACTATATTATTATTATTATTATTATTATTATTATTATTATTATTATTATTATTATTAACCTTTATTTATGAAGCGCTGTAAATTTACACAGCGCTGTACATGCAATCTTTTTAGTTAGACGGTTCCCTGCCCTCAGGCTTACAATCTAGAAAGACAAGACACAGAAGGAGAAGGGGGTGGTGACGGGAAAGGGTAAGAGGTCCAGCAGTTCCTCTCAACCTCCGAGGCCTGGACCAAGGCAGATGGACTGGAGGGAGGGCTTGGCTTCATAATGGAAGGTTAATCATTATCCAGGGAAAATACATACTCACAAGTAGGATAATACATATACAGTACATAGCAATACAGGAAATGGATCGATAAACAGCCAACAACAGAACATCAGATAGTAAGCGACAATTATGCAATGCCTGGGAAGGCTTCTCTGAATAGGATGGTTTTCAACTCCGTTTTGAAGCTGGTTAAAGAAGTGATGGCTCTTGCTTGTGGAGGAAGAAGGTTCCAGGAGTGAGGGGCAGCAAGTGAAAAGGGGCGAATCCGGGATGGGGCAGAGGAAATCCTGGGCTGGGACAGCAGACCTTGACTACCAGAACGGAGGGCCCTGGTGGGAAGGTGAGGAGAGAGAAGGTCGGATAAGTAAGGAGGGGCCAGTCCATGGAGGGCTTTGAATGTCGACAGCAGGAGCTTATACTGAATGCAGAAAGGGAGAGGGAGCCAGTGAAGGGATGCCAACACAGGAGAGATGTGGTCAGAGCGGTGGGTGGAAGTGATAATGCGTGCAGCTGAATGCTGGACAGAGATTAAAGGACGGAGGTGAGAAAGAGGAAGCCCAGCCAGGAGGACATTACAGTAATCAAGTCGTGAGATCACTAGGGCATGTGTTTTACGGGTTTCCCTTTGGTGGCCTGCCGCATGTCCTGTTAATCCACCTGATCTGTGCCTATGATTAATCTGCCTGATCTGTGCTTTCCTTATAGCCATGGGATCTCCCTGCGTTGTTTGCTCAAAGGCTTGTCTTCATCTGCCCCATCTTCACTCCAGTTTCTCTTTTCTTGTGGGTTGATCAATATGTGTTCTTGTAGGTCAGTACTTCTCAAATAGTGGGGCGAGCCCCCCCAGGGGGGGGGCGCGAGGCTCAGGATACTGTGTTATGCAGAGGTGTACTTATAACAATTTTATAGACAAACAATACTATTTACAGTCGCGCGGGGGGACGCGAAATGTTTTCTTCTTCCTGGGGGGGGCATGACAAAAAATAATTGAGAAGCACTGTTGTAGGTGATTGTGGAGTTTACTAACACTTGGCCATGCTGGCTGGGAATGGTCAAAGTTGAGAGTCCAGCATTTAGATCACAGGCTCTCTTCTTCTTTATCTCATAATTTTCACTCCCTTGCTAAGACTTTTCCACTTACATAATCCAAACCTTTATTCTGTAGAACTGTAAAGCTTATACTTCTATCTTCATCTTTACTTTAATGTAAAGTAAATGTCTCAAGCTATTTGTTTGCACTTTCTGGTTACAGTCCTGAACAGTCATCTGTCTTTGTTCTAAAGCAAATACATTTTTATGTATTGCACTTTCTTGTTTATGGCATTGTTCTTGAGGAAACACTTTTAAGGAATCCCATTCCCCAGCTATTTTTCCATGCAAGGATTATTTAATTTAGTCTGTTCTAATCATATTTGTCATAACAATGTGAATTTCAGTGCGGTCAGTTTGTTCTGATACTTAGATATGACTCGAATGGATAAAGGATACAAAATATTGTACAGATGAATTAATATCAGCTATAGTTGTCTGTGTGTGTGTGAGAGAGAGTGATTTGTGGTCTCATGTCAAGAGAATATCAAATATGGAAGCTGGTGGTTCTAATGTCAGTGAGGTGGTAAATCTCTTTAGTCGAGACTTAAAAGAAGGTATCCAAGATGCTGAACCTATTTGGATGTGTGGTCTAGTACCCTGTACAGTTCCTTCAAAATATGGGTTGAAACCTGGAGTATATTCACCATGTCACTCACAGTGGAGCCCCCAGCCTCCTTTGCAATTAAGTGGGTAGGTAATTAAGAAAATGAAAACTACATAAAGACCAAGTATTCTATGTTTCTCCCCTCAGTCTCTTATTTATTCTGTATCCCTGCTGTCACTTCTCCCTATGTGAGTCTACTGCAAGGATAAATATGGTATCCTGATTACTTTGAAATCCCATTGATCCCAGTGGAACTTCACAGTAAGTGTACTTTGGATGGTAGTGTTGGAAGGGATTCTGTAATGGGTGCATGTTTGAAAATTACAAGGGTACCTTGTAAGAAGTATGTACTGCTTTTTCATTGTATTTCTTTCTTTCTTCATAGAATGCCTAAATCAAAAGAACTCGTGTCTTCAAGCTCATCTGGCAGTGATTCAGACCGTGAGGTTGATACAGGGGTGATTATCTTATTAAATATTTCAGCTTGCCTTTCTCAAGTTGTTCAAGAACACTCACAACATTTTATAACGATTGATGTTATGATGTGCCTTCAAGTCAACTCTGATTTATGATGGCTCTATGACAGGGTTTTCTTGGCAAGATTTATTCAGAGGAAGTTTGTCATTGCCTTCCTTTTAGGCTGAGAGAGTTGCCCAAGGTCACCTAGTGGGTTTCCATGGTGAGTGAGGGTTTGAACCCTTCTCTCCTAGAGTCCTGTTCTGACACTCAAACCACTACACCATGCTTGCTTGTTTGGCATTGGTGCCTGGAATCCACAGGGGAGAAACAGAACCAATCTGGAGAAAGAGGGGAAGGATGCTTCGATACAAATACATCGTGTGTCTTCATAAAGTAATTAAACACACTTGCCTTGCTTTTATTGAGCAGAATAAAAGCATTTGCCCAGTACATGTATGTTTTTCTGTAGTGACTCGTGATTCTAATTTTAAGATGTGGGATATGCTATGGACCACAGTAGATAGTATGACTGGGCTTCTTTAGTTTTCATTATGGCTCTGGTCAAAATCCAAGGTACCTTTTGTATCTCTTGTTTTTTTAAAAAATAAATAAATTTAGGCATATACATGCATAAAATATAACTTAACAGATGGATGCTTTGCAACAATTGCCTTTAAGGCAGTTAGACTTTAACATTTATTTGCCCCATTACACTAATTTAGCTTCTAGCCAAGTGCATTGTAAACTGTAGCCTAATTCAGAGACCTCTGTTGTGTTTAATGTTTAGTATTGTTTAGTATTGGTTTAGTATTAGTATAAATACTAGTCCAGTAATAATTCCAAGTTTAAATATATATTAAAATCCAGTTTTTCTAATGCTAACACATTGTTCTATACTTTTAATTTCAGCATGTGAATCATCTACTGTCGGTGAGTAAAAAGGGTTTCTTCCAAGTTCATTGACGCATATAGATCCAGTTGGTCCCATCTGTGGCAATTCAGAGAGAGTTGTAAATTGGTGCTGACTGTCCTCATATCTATAGACAGAACATGAATGTGATCCAAGTTTGCAAGGTTAAAAAATGACACAAAACCCCTCACAAAACTTTGAACAGAATAGATACAGTTTAAAATATTTAAAATCATTTAAAAACATGATTGTTAATTTAAAAATGCAGCATTAAAATAATGCTGAAATGAAAAATACAAGTGGATTTCTAGCTGGTAATGTTTCAAAAACAAACAAACAAGCTTCATTTATATACTGCTTCATACCACCTAAGCAGTGTCTAAGCAGTTTACAACTGTAAGCTAATTTGCCCCCAACAATCTGGGTACTCATTTTAGAGACCTCGGAAGGATGTAAGTCTGAGTCGAGCTTGAGCCCTTTTGCTGGTCTTGAACTCGCAACCTAATGGTTTTGAGTGAGTGGCTGCAGTACAGGCATTTAACCACTGCACCACCAGGGCTCCTTAGTTTCAGGTAACTAAGTCATGGTTTAGTAGACATGCATGAACAGAAAGAAGCCTGAGTGAAGCCCTCTGCTCACAGATATGCATTACTTTGGGCCGAAGCAGACAGCCCAGTAGAAGTGGCCTCCGGCTGCGATTGCACTGCAACTGCATGGCCCACTTCCAAAGCAGCCTACCACCTCAGTCCCAAGCTGTGCCAGCCAGCAGTCAATCCAAATCAAGTCCAGCTTTCAGTCCTGGAGTGTGTCCTTGCTGTGGCTTCCAGCTGCTTTGGTGGGGTGTGTCATGTAAACACCATTCCCTTAAAGTGACTAGAAGCCACTTTCTTTAGCTCATGCGGTTTGGGCCTTTCCCTCTTCTCTCCAGTCAGGTGAAGGAATAAACAGCACTCCATTTCACTTCAGCTGATTTTTGGTTTGTTGTTTTGTATGAAGGATTAAAAAGAGGAGCAATATCTGCTGCCAGATGAAATGAACTTAGTAAATATTTGAAAATAGCTGACATGTTTGGGAAATACATTTTCTTTGCCTCAAGAAGCTACAACTATGAAAGATAGAGCCATATCTACAGTCATAAAAACTGATTCTTTTGAGTATAGGGGCGAACAGACAAGCCAAAATAAAGCTACTTTGGGCCACTTTGGAGGTATGCTGTTTAAATGATGCATGTGTCCTAAGAGACTGGAGGCTGCGCCAAAGCCATGGCACAGCTTCTGGACTCTTAAAATGTGTGTGTCATTTAAATAGCATTACCTTCAGAGTGGCCCGAAGCAGCTTTATTTTGGCCTATCTGTGCAGGCTCTATAGTTACCACAGTGTTGGGCTGGAAGCGGTGTCTGGCCACAGTTTCCTACCCATTTGCTTTGCCCCTTGGTAAGAATAAATAGATTGGTGGCATCTGAATGTACTTTATTCCCATATGGAATGGAAGTCTTGTGGAGAGAATGAGTGATTTGATTTTGTAACAACAACTTTTCCAATAAGTACTTAATTTATCTTGCTTTTTAAAATGTTTTTTAAATATTAAGGAAAAAAGGAAAAAACAGGCAGCACCAGAAAAACCTGGAAAGAAACAGAAGACTGGTGAAAGTTCCAAAGGTGCAGCTTCCTCTAAGCAAAGTAGCAACAGAGATGAGAACATGTTTCAGGTAACTGATGACTCCTGTGTTGGAGGGTTGGAATGTTTCTGTAATGCATTGTGGTATTGTAAATTTCAAGTACAAAATATCATTGTACAGCACAGTATCATCTTTGAGAAAAGAAATAAATCCATTGTGTTCTTATATTATGAGGATGTAATTGCTAGGATTCTTATAATTAATTTGAAAGCATCTGGACTATTTGATCTAAAATTTAGTTGTAACTTTCCTTAATACATCACTATGGTGTTTAAGAGAATGAAAAGATTTTGAGATCCAAACGTTTTTAATTATTGCAAAAACAATTTCTTCACTAACTCATCAATATTAAGAATCAATAACACAAACTGTAATGATATAAAACTTTATAGAGAGAATATGGGTGTAATCATGCTATGTGTAAAGCTAGTGACTAGTCATAGTATATAGGTCCAGAAGGAATTTTAGCTGCTCAAACAACTACATTCATGCTAGTGGCATTTCATTTTGAGAGCTACCGAACCAGATGATTGGAGCAATTCATTTGGATAAGTCTGACACAGGTATGCAAAATCATTTTAGTTCACATGTGAATGAAGTGTGAATTACAAGGAATTGGGCCTACATGTTCCTACAAAGCAAAATTACAGTAGCCTTTCCATTTTTGTGGGGGATCTGTTACGGATCCCCCCATGATAATGGAAAATTGCCGGTATTCAATCTCCATTGGCTTTAATGGCAGTGTGCAGCCCATTTTGTCCCCCTCTGTTTGTTGCCCACAAACGGACAAGGGACAAAGATTCAAAGTTTGCAAAAACAGAGGAGCGATTGTAAATTGAAGTGTTGTCTAGAAAGTAGTGTTAAGAAATCTTCAGTTGACTAAATATTGTTCTTTAATGTTATTTCTAGCTGGTGCCAAGCAGAGTGAAAATTATCACAACCCTGATTGTGACTGAGATATGTGTGATAGCCTCTTTACTTCTGTTATTATCAGGTGTGTGAGTGAAGGGTTTAAGAGTGTTCTAAGTAAGATTCTTAACTATGTGACATTAGGGCCGGTATAGACTGGCATGAAAAGCTCATGAACCTCATGATGCCCGGAAGCCAGCTTCATGCCATGCAGGTGCCTGTGTGGCAGCCAGATTCCAGGTGCTCGGCAGCGCGGTGTTCAGATGTCACTCACTGACAGAGCGCTATAAAGCGGCAAAGCGGGGAAAGACAGCTTTTTGCATGCACAAAAAGGAGCAGCTTTTGCTACTTCTTTTTGTGCCTGCAAAAAGGCAGATTGGGGTTGTGGTATGCAGTTGCCACAGCCCCAATCAGGCTTTGTCAGGGGCTGCTTCAAGCCACCCCTTTGCGGCAGTCTGCTCCGCCCCCAGACTCTATAAAAGAGAATGAGCTGTTTCATTATCAGTACTTGTATTACTTCAAACAGTTAATTGGTATGTGAAATAATATTTAAGAGAATGAGATACAAAGTTCTTTGTTGAAAGTTTGGCTCAACTTTGAGTGAAGTGGGGACCTTAATAAAATTACTATCTGGTTCAGTTGCCATCTGTGAGTAAATCCTAGCCTAGATTTCTGTGTTGTAAGGATTCCAGAGATAATGATTAATGTTGTTCAGCAACATGAATTATTTTTATCCATACTTCGAAGTTTTTGGAGGAGGTTTTTTTTAATGATGCTGATGCTATGGTTGTACATATGCCCTGTGTATTTTACTATTACTGTCATCAGGTTTACTTTCATATGTATACTCTTGAAGAAGAAAGTAACTGGAGATTTAAAAGTTGCCAGTAAGGATGACAAAAAAGAAGCAGAGTTGGAAGCAACTCTGGGCGATTCTGAGCTGGACATAGGAAGCTTTACATATGTGCAAAAAAGAGTATCCTCCAGATATTTTTATGGTAATCATTGGAGGAATAGATTTGGGGTGGAGGAAGTTGCTACATTTAGGAAAGAATTCATTTTAAAAAATAATGACCAGGGTGAGCGTTTGAGCTAGTGTAAATGTTTGTGAAGATTTCAAAAATCTCTACACTGAAGACATTAAAAAGCTGTGAAGTGTTGTTTCAAATGTTAGCTCATATGCTTTATAAAGCATATGAGCTAACATTTAAAACAACACATCACAGTTTTTTAATGTCTTCAGTGTAGAGATTTTTGAAATCTTGACTGTCTGACACAGGAGCAGGTTAAGGGATGTTGCAGGAACAGCGTGCAGCAAACCCACCACTCTAGAAAGGGCAGTCGTACTTTTTCTTTGATTATTGGGGACAAGGTTTGGAGGACTGAGGGGCTTAAAGGTCCCAAAAAGTGATTGGGGCACATATTCTCTGCCCCTGTGTTCCATTGTTACCTTTAATTGTATTTGTGTGATTTGTACTCTTAGCAGCCTGGCTGTTAGAGGAGGCACTAGTTCTTACCTTTTCCAGCAAGAGTGTACTGTTAAGCCTGCAGTTTCTTGTGTTAATTATTTCAGAATGTTTGTTCTCTTGCTGGTGCTTCCTGAACACTAATTTGTGAACTAAACACATCATGGTTTCATGTCCCCAAATTAAAGGTAGCCTGATTTTAGCATGAGCTGCTTCTCTTTTCACTTTGATCTTAACTCTCTTGCTTTGTAACTGCTTAAATACTTGTAGTCTGAATTCCATGCTCCAGCAGTGCACCTGAATAAATGGACTGAAATGCCAGAGACAGGCCCTAACACATAGTTTAGCAAGTAAAACAGCAATATGCATAATGGAAGTGGAATTGAGGAAGAAAAGAGGAGAGAATTTAGTTCTTCAGAAGTTCCACAGATCAGTTCTTCTGTTGCCCATAGATGAAGTCCAGACTGAGATTCTTATGCTATTAGTCCAGGGTGCCATTCCCATGGTATTCGTCTTGCTTGAATACTATTTAATTCCTCTTGCACACTCACCTAAATATTTATATCACAATATCTCACAGAAGTGTACCAGGAATATCAATGTAACATGGTAATGAATAACTGAAAGAGTCTAAAAACATGTTAAACAGTTTAACAGTATAAACATTTTAAAAGCAGATATCTGTACAGATATAGACAACATTTGTTTAAGCATGGTCTGGGAGTAAAACTACAAGTTTTGTTACGGGGAGGGGATTCACCATCTAGGATGGCACAGTAGAGGAGACTTTCTCCAGCATCGTCACATAATGCATTGATTCTGCTGGTTGCACACAGGAAAGAACCTCTCTAGAACACCATAATCCTCAGGCAAGCCCATATGTAGGGATATACAATCCTTCAGATGCTAGGCTATTTAGAAATTTAAATGTCATAATCAGCACCTGGAATACAGGCTGAAAACATATTTATAGCCAGTGCAGTTTGTTTTGAAACAGTGTTACGTAGTTTCTGTGATATGTTATCCCCGGTAATCTAACTGCTGCCTGCTGTACTAGCTGCAGCTTCCATGTTTTTGTCAAGGCCAGAGCCAGTGCTGTTTGGGTGTCGGACTACAACTCTGGGGACCAGGATTGGATTCCCAGCTCAGCCATGAGCAAGTCACATGCTCTCAACCTCAGGGGAAGACAATGGCAACCCCTCTCTAAACAAATCCTGCCAAACAAACCCCACAACAAGTTCACTTTAGGGTTGCCATAATCAGAAAACCACCTGAAGGCAACAAGCAACAAACAAAAGCATTAGACAGAGTACACTGCATTAGTGTAATTGGGAGATTACCAGCACATGAACTGTTATGACCAGGTCAGTCCTCTCCAGGTAGGATTCCATAATTCTCTACTAAAAAACCGGACAAAATGTAGGACAAAATTTAGACCAAAATATAGGACAATTGTAGGATACATTTAGGCCAAAATGCAGGCATTTTCCTTAAATGTCCTACATTTTGGCCTAAATTTTATCCTACAATTGTCCTCTATTTTGGTGTAAATTTTGTCCTACATTTTGTCCTGGTTTTTAGTAGAGAATTATGGCACACTTATCTCCAGGAAGGCTGCCCTTGTCAGTGGATGATGCCGAGTGTTCTTTCTCTTACAGTTCTTAGTGCTATTTCTGGCAGCGAGGAGGGAAGCTTACGACAACTGCTCCTTTTCTGACAAATGGAGGGCCTAGGTCAGGGGTAGGCAACTCTTTTGAGCCGGGGGCCAGTTGCTGTCCCTCAGACAACTCGGGGGGCCGAAGCATAATATAATAATAATAATAATAATAATAATATTAATATAAAATAATAAAAATTAAAATTAAAATTAAAATTAAATAAATAAATAAAACCGGGACAAATGTAGGACAAAAATTTCAAATGGAGGACACTTTTTAAATTAAAAATGGAGGACACATGAAAAAAATTGCCGATTTTTAAAAAAAAGTTAATATAAATGCATGTTTCTGAGGCTTCTATAAACAATGCCCCCTCTTGCCGCTGCTTGCCCCACTTGCTCCTCTTGCCCGCCAATTCTGGAGATCCGGGATCGATTCCCAGGTCAGCCATGGAAACCCATTGAGTGACTTTGGGAAGTCAACTCTCTCAGCCTCAGGCAATGACAAACCTCCTCTGCACCCACCTTGCCAACAAAAACCCAGGAAAGGCTTGCCATAAGTCAGAAACAATTGAAGGCACATAACAACAACAACAACAACAACAAGCTCATGCAAGAACTAACCTGCATCTGCACCGGAGAATAAACCTGGGTTGGCACAACTTTCACTGCCATGTGAATGCTATGGAATTCTGAAAAGTGTATCAAACTTTGGTTATCAAACTGGGTTATTCCCCCATGTGGATGTTCTCAAAACTCTTCTATACCCAAGGACTCCCTCTCTCTACACTTCCCAGAACCCCACAGCCATGGCAGTGAAAAGTGGCATCAACCCATGTTATCCTTCCCCGTTATCGGATGCAGCAACCTAGCTCTCCTCTCGGAAACCCATACGGACTCCCATTCTTCCTCCTCCCCTTGCTTTGGCGTTTTGCACACAAAGCACCCACGCCTGTTGTGGCTGCAGACCCGGAGGCGAGGTTACCTTCTCCAAAGGCGGGAGGAGGTGAGAGTCTCTGCGGCCAAAGCCTTCCAGTCAAGGCCGGGGCTGGAGATGAGGCCTCTTGGCCCTGTGCGAGAGGCCTTCCCCAGCGAGGCCTCGGGACTGGCCCCAGCACGGACCTGCTGCCGATTGCCGCAGGCGCGGGGCCTTTGGTGGGGTCAAAGGCCACTCGCGCAAGAGGCCAAAGGACCCGTGCCTGCAGCAATCGGCAACAGGTCCGTGCTGGGGCTGGTCCCAAGGCCTCGCTGGGCTGGATCCAGCCCGCGGGCTCGGGGTTGCCGACTCCTGGCCCTAGGTGGTGACACCATTGGCTGGAGGTTATTCCTAAAAAGATAACAGGACATCTCCTTATTGGCCATAGGTTCCTTGGCAAAAGCAGAAATCATGTTTTTTGTTTAGGAGGTCACAGTTGGTTGCTAAAACTGGGGAATACTGCTTACTTCGCAAGTTGATTTTTTAAAATAAAAAACATCACCTTTTATCATTAATGTTTGTGCTCTGGCTAATGTAACTATACCCAGAATTTGCCAAACTTGATATTACTTCTGGTTAAATATGACACTGCATTTGCATTTCTGAAATTGGAGGCTGGGATGATGGGTTCTATATTGGTCCTTTGAGGACTACTCAGATTCTTCTTGTTTATGCTTTTATATTTCTTGGTAGAATTTCTACAAAAAAAGAAAAACAGGTGTCTGAAAATTGCAGCAATACTGTTGGGAAATACTTCTTCCAAGGAAATAATTCTTACAGAATTCTTGCACCTCTGGGCTGTTGTTGCTTAGTATTTATGAGAGTAAGATGTACTTGTTTCTGGGATCTTTGGAATAAGGAAAACTTTAGTGCTGTATCATATGATTCCTTAAAGGTGTTTGAAGAATTTTATTACATGTGTACTAACAATTACATTCTGAAATTTATTGGCAGATTGGTAAAATGAGGTATGTCAGTGTTCGTGATTTTAAAGGTAAAGTCCTAATCGATATTAGAGAATACTGGATGGATCAAGAAGGTGAAATGAAACCAGGCAGAAAAGGTAATTTTACATTATTTTGGATGACATTTAAAGTTCTAGGTGGTATTTTATCCATAATATCTGGGTGTGAGGTAGATACCCTAAATATAAGGCAGGAGCGGGCAAATTGGGGCGCTCTGATTGTTGATGAATTATAAGTCTCAATTTTCTGTACAATTGCCATGTTGGATAGGACTAATGGGACTTGCAGTCCAACAATTGGAAGGCCATACTTTTCCACCCCTGACATAAGGCATGTTTACTAGATGAGGAAAGGTGATACGAATCCTCTCCATTGTAATAGTTGGCTGGCGTTCTCGTGGCAGGTATCTCTTCTCTCACAGCTGTAACACAAAGCCTCCTGGTGTGCATATCTAGCGCACTCGGCCAGACAGGAATAAAGTGAGGTGGTAGAATAAACTATACCACTTCATGTACCAGGTATGAAATAATAATTGATTGTGTTTCTATATTGAAAACACTCCGAGTGTAGAAATTATTGTACTAAAGATAATATTTTAACCTAAATTCTAGTTTTTATTTGCAAGTGGTATTTTACACATGTGTCATTTTCAACAACAAAATGCAGGCTACATGGTATAGTAGATTTTCTTACTTTACACTGGTACTTTTGTGCACTTGGCCAGACATAACAAGAAATACCTTCCAAAATCCCCGTTTCGGCACAACCTTACAGGCATAGAAAACACCTGCTTCACATCTGGTTACCCTGATTTTAACCTGCTTGAATTAACTGACCAGCATGGTTTTTCCCTTTTTTCTTTGTATTTGGTATGTCTAGTCTTGAAGAATGATATGGAAAGGTTGGTCATAGGCTTATTTTGGAGATCACTGATTCTAAGGTCTTACTCAGATTTGCAGTTGAGGAATTTTGCAAGGAGATTGTACATTCTCTATTTCTGTCTCTTCATTTTCACACACAGTCTTTATCTTCACCCACTGGATTTGATTTTAATTCTGAAGTGCACTCAGTTTCTTTTCACCTGGGTAATAATAAACATAAACTTGAAAGGATGAGATTATGAAAAACAAACAAAATTGCAAGCAGATCTCTAAACTTTATGTCTGAGCAGGGGTTCACTTGATCTGTGTACTTCTGGCAACACTTTCCAGAACACAAAACCATCTCATTATAGCATGCATAGTGGCCCAATAAAGTGAGAAGGTTTCTTTGTACTGTCTGTCATATATGTCCTTCCAAGTCATGCTGTTGTACTGCGTGTGTAGTTTCCACTGGGAGTGCAGGAAGTATTGTCCCAGAAAAGAACAGCCTTATAGGTAACTGCAGCAATCTATTTGGATTGTACTATCCATACTAGCCTCACTGATTCTTGCGTCTGTTGTTTGGATGATATGCTGGAATTGGTACAGTCCCTGCACAATAAATTCTACCAATTTTAAAGCCTTTAAAGTTCAGATGTGTTTTTCCTCTCACCTGCTGTGGAAGGTAATATTCAGGTACTTCAAAGTGGGCTGGGAAATGCCAGTGTTAGTAAAAGATAAATCTGAGCGAATGAGTGAGCCTTGTATAGTGGCTCTGCCAGCTTTAGCATCACTAAGTCATGTCTTCTGTAGCAAACAGATATTAATTTAAGTATTATGTGTATTTTGTATTTAAAGAAATCTGTGTCATGGTAACATGAATTCTGCTTCAAGAAAAAGTAAATGCATGGCCTGTAAATAGCACAGTTGATACAAACTTAACCTAGGTCATACATAATATTGCTAGATTTTGGAAGGATTGAACAGACACATAGATGTAATTTAAGTTCTAATTTTGGACCCCAGAAAGTTGGATTCCACTTGTCTCCTATCCCAATTCTGCAGAAGTAATAACTTTATAAGTTTTCTTGTCCTTAAGTCAGCATCCTTTTGCAGTTGGCCCTTTGTATCCACTAGGCTTTAGTTCCAAGACCCATCGTGGATACCAAAACCACTGGATGCTCAAGTCCCATTAAATACAATGACATAATAAAATGGTGTCCCTTACATAAAATGGCAAAATCAACGTTTGCTTTTTGGAATTTATATACAGTGCGCCTGTGCTGTATGCAGGCTCGCCATACGCAGACTTGAGGTCATGTGGACGGCAACCCCTAATACAATTATTGGGGCGCCTGCTCGTGGCGCGTGCCATGGTGTGCGTCATGTGGGCACATCCCATTCACATGAATGTGGCTTGAGTATATGCATGATTTGCCTTATGTGAGGGGTTCCAAAACAGATCCCCTGCATAAGGCAAGGGTGGACTGTATTTTTAAAAATATTTTTAAGCCATTAATGCTTGAATTTGTAGATAAGGATTCAGTGGATATGGAGGGCTGACTGTATTATAAAGATTGTAGCCTTCAAATGGACTCTGTAGCTTACAGTACCATTGTTAGTCACCAGGTGACAGATTTTCCTTTGCCTTGAGATAAGCAGGAGCAAGGCCAGGAATATTCATTTCTTCAGTGGGCCTTTAGGTACCTCCATTTAGTTCTTTCCTCTTCAAGGCACCTGGATAATTCAAAAAGTAAAGAGAAAGATTGAGCTGTTGCTTGGTAAAGGTTGAGGAAGAATGCAAGTAGAGGCTGAAGGGTATCGGGAGGAACTGATGAGAGGAAGGCTATGGAGAGAGATGAGATGGAAAAGGAAGAAGAGAGTGACTATCTAGGGCAGGGTAGAATGACCTGGTGTGTGTGTGTGTGTATTTCTGAACCTTGTGAATCAGGGCACTTCTGCTAGTCTATATCTTTTGGTTTATTTCAGGTATCTCTCTAAATCCAGAACAGTGGAGCCAGCTGAAGGAACAGATTACTGATATTGATGAAGCAGTAAGAAAACTGTAGATGAGCCATGGAGAAACTCTGTTATAGGTTTAAGTAGTGTTTATACATCAGCATTCATTTTCTAAACTTATTTGTTTTCCAAGCTATTGTATATTTGGATTGCAAAACAATTTGTAAGATGGACGCTTTTTTTTAATGTGCATTAAAAGTGTATTCTGAGTGAAGTTATGAATGTGTATACTTTTATTAAACAGGTGTTATATTCTCACATCAAGGTGTAAAATAAAAACACATTCAATGAATAATCTTGAGTAAGATATAATTGTTGGTGACTGCCTTGAATGAAAAATGTTGTAACATGAAATAAGCTTCTGGTTTACTTTGACAGCTTGATACTTATTTTATCAATATCAATACTTATTTTATCAAATATCCAAACATCATAAATATGCTGGCTTTTATTTTCCACTAGACATGGTAGCATCAGGGACCCACAGGTTGATTTGGGAATAGGAGATGACACTAAGTAGATTTGAGCAATATTCTGAATGGGAGCCCTCTAAGAGTAGAACATCTTTCTCATTCTTCACCACAGTCACCTGTGTTGTAGCACTGTTTTGCATGAATATATCATTCAAAGTGTAAGAGTCAGCGTGGTGTGATTTGAGTGTTGGACTATGACTCTCGAGACCAGGGTTTGAGTCTCAACTTAGTCATGGAAACCCACTTGGTCACTTTGGGCAAGTCACTCCCTCAACCTTGGAGGAAACCCAAGGCAAAAAAACCAAAAAACCTTTGAACATAACTTGGCACGAGAAACCTGCAATAGGTTCACCTTAGGGTTGCCATAGAAATGAATTGAAGCCACACAACAATAACAAAATATTGAAATTATAATATATCACAGATCTTTCCTACAGAAGCATGTGGCTTCACTGCTTTTGAATACCTTTCAAGATCTTGTAATGCTTTTGCTAATTGATTGCAGTTACTGGTACACAAAATATACATTGTGTGCTATTTGTAAATAGATCACATATGAAAAGAGCAGGAAGTGGCTATGCAAAGATGGAAACATGGGTATTCCTGTTTCGTGAAATATTAAAGGGAAGGAAATGTGTTTTGAACTACTTTGGACTTTGAAATGAATGATGATTATGATTGGATTTCTCAGTGGTTAGGCTCGTTGTAGTTTTTAAACATTCACTATATTAGTTTAGGAGAAATGCCAGCAGACTGGAGGAGGGCAAACATCCCCATCTTCAAAAAGGGGATCCCAACAATTATCGTCCATTTAGTCTGACATCAAAGATCCTAGAGCAGATAATTAAACAGAGAGTCTGTGAACATAGCTGTAAAGCAATGCTATAATCAGAGATCTGCCATTGGTCTTTCTGTGTTGAGCAGGATAAAGCCAAAATGAAAACGTGCAAAGCTGAAACAAATCAGTTTAATAAAAAAATGAAACAAATGACCATAGTGATGTCTGTATAATTTCAATATTTCAGTTTTAACATTCACATCTTCCTCCTACAGTTCCCCAGTCATAGTGCTCTGGTATCAATACCAGGAAAGATTCTAGAGCAGATCATAAAACAGAGTCTGTGAACACCTAGAAGGCAATTCCATAATCACAAAAAGTCAACATGGGTTTCAGAGTAAGAAGTCATGCCAGACAAATCTAATCTCTTTTTTTTATAAAATTACCAGCTTGGTGGATGAAGGGAATGCTGTGGATATAGTATATCTTGATTTCAGTAAGGCCGTTGACAGGGTTCCCCACGACATTCTTTCAAACAAGCTTGTAAAATGTGGGCTAGACAAGGTAACTGTTACATGGATTTGTAATTGGTTGACTGGCCGAAGCCAAAGGGTGCTCAACAATGGCTCTTTTTCATCCTGGAGAGAAGTGACCAGTGGAGTCCCACAGGGGCCTGTCCTGGGCCCAGACATGCTCTTGCAATGTCATTTCGAAGGTCACAGATCAACTGTAAGCCACCAATAGATCAGCAAATAGAAAGTTCATTTCAGGAAACATAACCCAGATTTCTAAGGTACATAAAAGAAATGCAAAAATATAGACATGATCAATATAAAATTATGTTGCATCTGTCTAGTCACTTTAACATATTTCAACTTGGGGCAATGCAGAATACAAAATTGCATCTTTCTATGATGTACCAGTAGTCCTGCCTCTGTTTACTGCTTTTTCACTGGAGAGGGAACTAATTGATGGTACACATCTTCACACAGAAATGCTTTACTTCCTATACTGTTGGTCTTCAACAGCTGATCAGGGCACATAGGTGAGTCACTATTAGGATGACTCCTTTCCACCTAAATTGAAAACAATATGCTGCTCATATATACAATCTTGTAACTGCAAGGTGGAGCAATACGTGTATAGAAGAGGAGGAAGAGACCTTTTTGCCTAGAACTGAGCTCTCCAAGCATGCTTGATAACAGTTGTGCCCTAATATACAGGCTGGATAAAGTCTAAAATATGGTACTTTGTGCTTGTACAGAGGTCACTAAATGCATTGGTTCTACTCTTTTAATCACTGGGCTCCATTTCATGACACCTATATTGTGGATTGCGGTCACCAGTTGTGTGATACACAACTTGATACACTGTAGACATAAAGAAATCAGTTGCTGACATCCCTTTTACACTCCATGGGACCCAGGAAATAGAACAAGAATGGGCTTTAAAGAGTTGCTTGAACTCAGGCCAACAGGAGCATTGTTATATCTATGTCAGTTTCATCAGTTCTACATAAGATTGAGCTGTAGATTATATGGAACTTGTCCTTTAAATTCAATTTGCTTGGTTTATAAAACTTGCAGAGTCATGGTAACCCTGTAGATATCTCCCTGTCCAACACTGTTTGCTTAGGACCTGTAATTCATACCTCCCTAATAGTCTATCCATCTACCTCCCTCCATCTTTCCTAGCACACACTACATTCTTAAAGCATTGCTATTCCACTTTAACTGGTTTGGCTGCCTCCTGTTGCATTCAGGGATTTGCAGTTTAGGGAGGGGTATTTAGAATATTCAGCCAGAGAGTTCTTCAGCCTCACTGAACTACAAACTCCAGAATGCAACAGGAGGCAGCAGAGCAGTTAAAGTGGAATAGCAATGCTTATGATAATCTCCATTGTTTTTTCTAATGAGTCTTGCCTTCTGGTGACGTGGCCAAAGTATCACAACCTCAGTACAACCACTCAATCATATTCCACTGAGTACTGGTTATATTTATTTTATGAGAAAAGGATGGTTTTTGAATAATTGGAACTGAGGGCTCCAGGAGACAGTTTGTATTTCTTTTCATGTGTGTGTGCTGGGACTTCTTTTCAATTTGCCTTAGTTTGCTTCCCTCTTAGCAAACAATCTCCATAAAGAAGTCCCATCTATCAAAATGTTGGTTTTAGAGACTTCAGTTAGGGCAGCCACTAGATGGTAGCATAACTCTTCAGTTTAGTTCCTCAGTAATTTTTGCTTAATGAACAGCAATGTCTTGACTGTGGAATACTGAAAATTTTAATTGTTTTTCTAGGCTTCATGTTTCTGAGCTGAAGTCTTTCCTTAATTTTATGGGTCTAGTCTTTTTTTTTAAAAAAATACAAGGTGGTTTGTAAGAATACAGGAGCAAAATTTATAAGGCTATGTTAGAAATGTGAGTTGTGGTCTCAAATGTGACAGTGGTTGACAAAAACAGGAATCTGGGTTCAGGAAAACGCCTCAGGGGTCATTTTGTCTTTTTACATTAGGAATGTGCATTCCTGGATTGTGGGGGGGAGCTTTGGATGAAATACTCCCAGTCTGCCTACTGGACTTGGAAGAGGCAGGACATGCCACAGGACTAGTTTGTACTTCAGGCTCCTGATTTCTTTGGTTCCTTTGTGCAGTAAGAATGGTGGCATTGTTCAGAAGCTTTCCCACTTTGGGGGCTGTTTAAATGCCCGACCTTTCCTGACCCTCTGGAGATGGCCATGAATAATAGGTCAAATTCAGCTTAAAAATCACTTGAGTCCTGTAGTGAAACAGTGTTTCAACATCTGTATGAAGTCTGAGAAACTACAAGGCTGAGTGACTGGAGTCATTTTGCAATGGAAACATAATATAAATTTCTATCCAGGGCCCAAAACAATAGCTGGAATTGGGTATGAAGTTTAGCCCTATAGATTCCCACATGCAAAAAATCTATAAGACTCTAAAGGACTCTAACGTGGCATCACCTCTACAGTGGAAGAATCAGTCCAGACAAAGTTCCCTGCAGTCAGTGCAAGAGGAATTAGATCATTCCCCACTACCATGGATTATTATTTTTGTTCCTTTACTGATATCATAATAGCTGTGTCTTTAAAATAGTTAGGAATGTTTTAAAATTACATATAATTTGTTAGTGTTTCTTTTTTCTCCCATTCTTTTTCTGAAGCCTTACTGAAGTTGAGATTACAGGGTCATCAGGTTTAACATATGGAATGCATTTAAGTTATATTAATTTATACAGCTTTGCTAGGGGGCACACTATTGTGCCTGTTAGTGATAAGAGTATATATCAATGTTCTCTACTTTGATACGGATACAGCAGAGTATTATGGGGTCAGCGTTTTCAAGGAACTATCTATTAAACTTGATTGGCTGTTCACTTTTGTTTAAAATCACATCATCTTGAGTGCATATAGGAACTTGAGAATAGCCTTGTTAAATGAGACAAAAGACCTAGTCAGACTTGTATGTCCTTTCTCTACAATAGTCAAACAGTCATATCAGGGATAGGAACATAAGCAGAGCCCTGTTAAATCAGACAAAAGGCTTAGTTAGTCAAGTATCTCCTTTTCCCACAGTGGTCAGTCATACCAGTTCCCTGATGCTGTTCCCACAAGTGTTATTCAGAGGTATGATGCCTCTGATTCTGAAGGCAAGCTAAAGCCATAATTGATGGGTGTATCTTCCATGAATATGTCTAATATTGTTTTGTGTCTATCTGAATTAATAGACCCCGAGATAGTGAATTCTATATAGAGTGTACCCATATTGCAGCATCAAATACATAATCCAATGTGCTGTATTACGTTTTGGCTTTTCTCCCTCATATGACTGGATAGCATTGAAAACTTGCTCCAGATGGCTTTTGACAGGATGGGATAGCATCCTCCTTATTTCGCTGACAGAAGCACCTCATTTGATATTGCCTTAAAGTGGGCAGTTATGTCTAAATATGATCTACCTTCTACCAATGTGTCTGCCTTCCAAAGTAAAAGAGGATATCAATAATCTTGTTACTGTCATGGTGTAACTAATCTCACGTAAGTGATTCTGAGCATGTACTTGCCAAAAACTATGCTGTACTAGATCAAACTAATATGTACTTGGCAGTATTAACCATCTGATTCTATATGGTGTACTAGATATTAGCCGGCAACGCACAAGTATTGTATAGTCTACCTTGCCCATCCTTGGATTAATCAAGATGGTTGGCATAAAAATAAGATCTGAAACAAATGACTCAACACATCTTGGAGGCCCTAAAGTGTGTTCTTCTAAAGCTTAATTGGTTCCTCAAGCAGAAGGTCCTTCATGGTACATACATTTCTCTACAAAACAGCAAGAGGTTTGGGTATGTATTTATTTTGCAGTTGCACTCAGTTTATCTGGAGCAATAAGTTTGCCAGCACTTTGCATGGTTATGTTTCAGAATGTTCTGCAACCAGCTGGGCTTTCATGACATATACCTCAGGGGATCTTTCCCAAATAAATTAATACAGAAAGTATCCCAGCTGCATGTAACAGCAAACAATACTGCTGTGAGATCAAATCTACCCTCCAAAGATAGCTTTTGTGTCAGTAACATTTTTATGGGTCCTCCTTCTGTCCAGATTCCCGGGAAAGCCAAGGTTTATAGGAGTTTGGCGATTTATCTATGAGAGTTGCAGAGACTTCTTTTATTTATTTTTTTCCTTTAATACATACAAACATACATACAAATATGCTAACAAACACACAAAATCTGGGCATTCCCACTATGAGAAGAAAGAAAAGACATACTATTCATTATTTTAGTTTTCCCATAAACTTGATATTGCTTTCCATTTGTCCTTATATTGTTAAGTCCTGTCATTTTTGAACATAGAGATCATATCCATTGAGACTAGTTCATTTAACTTTAAGCTCCATTTGTCCATAGTTGGAAAAATATTGTATTTCCAATATTGCACATATAACAAGCAGGCAGCTGTGATCATATATAATAAAACACTCAGTTCATCTTGAACCAGCTATTCAGTAATAGTGTTGGTTATATTTAACAAGAATAACTCTGGAATCAACAGAATGTTCTTCTTAAGAATGAGTATAATGTTTTTATGAAGCCTTTTCCAGAATTTTTTTTGCCTTATGGTATTGCTACCAAAGATGGTATAAGGTACCTCCCTTCTGATTGCACTTCCAACAATAAGTATTGCCGTGTCTCCCAATTTTTGCTAGTCTAGTTGGTGTGATGTACCAACGGAAGAACAGTTTATAATAATTTTCTTTTAAATTATTACATTTCGTAAAATGAAGATTTCTTTTCCAAACGTTCTCCCAACTGACCAGAGAGATTTCTCTCCCTATATTCTGAGACCATCTTATGTTTGTTTTAACCATCTCCTCCATCATTTCTATACACAACAGAAATTTGTAAATTCTTTTTGATTAGTTTTAGTCTAGCTCCCTTCATAATTTTATCAAATTCTGTTTCCTTACTGTCTATTCCGACTTTGGATGTATCCCTTTTCCAATCCTCTCTTACTTGATAGTATTTAAACTAATTCATTTCCTGATTCTCTCCAAACAATTTCTTCTTTTTCTTTCAGCACTTCTAATTCTTCTGATTTTTTTTAAAATATCATTTATTAACCAAATACGTGCAAACTTTTTATCATTTTTATGGAAAGCCTCTTGTGGGGGTGTCCATCTGGGCAGTTTTCTATAAAGATGTTTCCTGTATTTGTTCAAAGTGTTCAATAAGGCATTTCTAACAAAGTGCTGTTTAAATTCTTTTAGTTTCCTCTCGGTTCCATAACAAATAGTTCATGCTGCCAACTTCTTTCTTCCAGTTAGTCTTAAAAGTGCTACAAGATCTCTCTACATATTGGCCTATACTTGCAAGCCTACTTTCCATTCACCAACACAAGTATAGGAATTCCACCTTCCTTTCCAATCTTTCTCATCCACCCTTCCCTTGTGGCGCAGTGGTTAAATGCCTATCCTGCAGCCATTCACAGCCACAAGGTGGTGAGTTAGATCCCAGAGACTCCAAGGTCCCTTCTGCCTTGCATCCTTCTGCAGGTCACTAAAATGAGTGCCCAGCTTGTCGAGGGCAATTAGCTTACACTTTGTAAACCGCTTAGAGAGTGCTTAAGAGCACTGATGAACGGCATAGAAATGTACTTGCTATTGCTATTCCATGCCCCCTAGAAAGGTGAGTCTCTCCCAGTCTTTGTGATAATATGATGGAGAGAAAACAGGAGGATAGTGCCAAATGTCTCAGATAGGATTTTCTGCATTGTGTATCTCAATGGTGTCCCATATGTACAACAATAAAACATTGCTGCACTTAGGCAGAAACACAGGTTTAAAACAATTTTCTCACTGCAATTTATATTAATTTCTGTGACAATCTTTGTTATCCAAGAAAAGAAGTGAGAAAAAAATTAGATCGAAAATATAAGCAATAGCCACATTTAAAAGTCTTCTCTTTGATATTCTAGTTCTCTGTGTGTGCTGAGATTCTCATCACTCCAACCATTTCAAACACTTCCACTAGAACATTCTGCTTTATTGTATAAACAAGTTATTGGATAAGTTTGTACAAGGGATATTTCTTGGTACAGGAATTGCAGTAACTTAAGTAGACAGCAATTACAAGTATTCATTGTGAGGGCAAATAATAATAAATAAATAAAACTTTTATTTATATCCCACTTTTCTGTTACAAGACAGTCAAAGCGGCTCACAATATATTAAAATCCACATTTACAAAATTATGTCCCAAATTCCCCCCCCTTAAAACAGGATTAAACATGTACAATTAAAATATCTATTAAAAACACACACACACACACTATATATATATATACACACACACACACACACACACACACACACGAGGACAGAGTGGTGGGCTAATACATGATGTGGGGGGCAGTCATTCTGTGGCCGGGCACTTTTATTCAGGAAAGGCCTGCCTGAAGAGATCCGTCTTGACAGCTTTTTTAAAGCTGTCTAAACTGGCAATTTGACGGATCTCGTCCGGCAGACCGTTCCATAGTTTGGGAGCAATTGCAGAGAAGGCCCCCTGGGAGGTAGCAGTTAGTCTGGTTTTTAAAGGCTGCAATAGATTCCTCCCAGAGGACCTGAGGGTGCGGGGCGGATTATATGGAAGCAGGCGATCCCTCAAATAGGTTGGACCCAAGCCATGTAGGGCTTTAAAGGTTATAACCAACACCTTGTACTGTGCCCGGAAACTAACAGGCAGCCAGTGAAGAGATTTTAAGATGGGTGTTATTCGGTCACTCCTAGTTTTTCCGGTGACCAGCCTGGCTGCCATATTTTGCACTAGTTGAAGTTTCTGGACTAGGCACAATGGTAGCCCCATGTAGAGTGCGTTACAGAAATCAAACCGTGAGGCTACCAGTGAATGTACAACAGTTTCTAGGTCCTTTACTTCCAGCAAAGGGTGCAGCTGGCGTATCAGCTGAAGCTGATAACAGGCGCTCCTGATCGTCGCATTCACCTGATTTCTCATGTGAAGCGACGGATCTAGCAGCACCCCCAGACTGCGAACACAGTCCTTTGTGGAGAACATGACCCAATCTAGGACTGGAGGTTGCAACTCTATACCTGGTTTGGGGGCCCCTACTGTAAGTACCTCCATTTTGTCTGGATTCAGCTTGAGTTTGTTTTTCCTCATCCAGCCCATTACCGCTTCAAGACACTGATTGAGGGAAGAAATGCCATCTGTTGTCATAGCTGCTGATCGGGACATGGAGAAATATATTTGGGTGTCATCAGCATACTGATAACACCCTGCCCCATGTCTGCAAATGATTTCTCCCAGCGGCTTCATATAAATGTTGAATAGCATCGGGATTCAAAGATTTTGCATCCAGTGTGTGTTTTCCTAAAAGAAGCTAACATACTTCACCTCATTACATTAAGAATAACGTGATCAAATCACAGTGAACTCAAGCTTGTTTACTGCCATCACAAGTTTCCCAGACATTTCTGAACTAAAACCAAAGACTTAACGGCTGGAAAGATTTCACCTTGATTTTGAAGATTTTTAAAATGACCTTCCCTCGGAGGAGCCCAATCCTCATGTATATACATTAATTACTGAAATGGGAATTCCTCCTGATTGGAAAGAAGCATGTCCAGACCAATGACTCATGCAGAAATGCAGTGAAATGGAAACTCCTTTATGGGTGTGTGAATATGCTAGTCTGAGCTGGGAATGTCTGAATGATCTGATAACACAATGCAGACATACAACAGTGTGACCCAGGTGCACTGGAAGGTGATGGAGCCAGAGTTGCAGATTATGCAAAAATGCCCTTGTCAGTCTCGTCTATGAATGAGGTACTTTACACTTCCATTAATTTATTGTCCTCAGCTGACCAGATATCTTTCATAGAAAGCTTGTCTTTTAACACATCAGACTATTTGTCAGTCTAGTCCGGTATGATCTCCTGTGACTGATGGCAGGCGCCTGCAAATTCAAAGAGAAGCATTTCCAGTCACCCATTGTTTGACCTTTTCAATTGGTGATGCCAGAGACTGAATCCGGGACTCTCTGCATGCAAAGCATGTGTTCTACTGCTGAGCTGTTGTCTCCACTCTCATGTGACCCAACACACAGTTTGGGAATTACTTTACTGTGGTGTGTGCAAATGTAACTGAATCAGCTCCAAGAAGGGCCTGAGGCATGTTACATCCTAAATTTTGAAACATGTTTTCTTTGCAAATGGAAAGGGGATAATCCTAAGCAGCTGTTTTGCTAGTGATCACCACTGATGTCCCACTGCAAGAGTCTACCCCTGCTTTGATTGCTCTGTTGAGAAATACATTTATTTTCTTTAAGATTTCCAGACTGTGGAAGTTGATGGTATCGGAGCTGCTTTCTCCCTCATCGAGACGTGAGTCTTCCAGCTTTCAGCCTCCTGTTGTGGTTGTTAATATTATGAACGCTTATTTAAAAACAAAACGCTCCACAAACTCGGCACTTGGGACTATTTTGATATTTTGAAAACAAAATCCCAGTCCTTGGTCATTTGATTCTTTTCCAACCACATTATTCAAAGGATAAAATTTTCAGACTATTGTTCTGGTGGCCAAAGCTGTTGTTTGTTCATCTTTTGGCAGAAGTCAGGGTTTGTGCTGAATGTCTGGAAAATGACTGCAATTATTGTTTAAATGCAATCAGATAAAATTCATATTTTATCTAGAATGTAGAATAATCTGCCAGATTTTTTTTTTAAATTCAAGCATGTGAATAATGTGAACTTGTTTCCCTAATCACATCAGCATTTCATTATGTATAGCTCCATGAAGCATTCCTGGGGTCTTCTGAGGGCCGGGAAAGCATTTGTCGAGAGGTTTTCAATCATTAGTGGATGGCTTCTCACTTGGATGGCTTAACAATGAATTCTCAATGGATTCCAGTGTTGTTAAAAGTCCAGTAAATCATACACCTTTGGAGCATCTCAGCAAATTGCACGCCTGGTTGACACTTTCTATACATGGCTTGATTCCTATTTTTATCTAAGGTCAAATTTCAACTATGCCAAAAGCTGTGTTGACTTTTCACAGTGGGATGGATATTGGTAGATTGGCCTTCAAATCAGATGTCTTTCATCAAGAAGTAGACTGTATAGATAAATCCATGAAGACAGCTGAAGAGGGAAGAAGACTTCTGGTGATAAAAAAGAAAGAAAAGCTTTCCCCACCAAAAATTAAAAATAACGTGATTCCTCTATTTACTTCTTTACCAGGCCATCCGCCACCTTGCTATTTTGTTTTTGAATGCAAGTGTATTAGGGATTCTTCATTGCTAGATACTGAAAACTCACAGATACTTGTTTCAAAATGACATTGATTAGGATGGTGCATTTGGTGAAGATGAAGGTGTTGTTGTGTGCCTTCAAGTTGTTCCAACTTATGGTGACGCTAATGCAAACCTATCACGGGGTTTTCTGAGGTGGAGACTGTGTGACTGGCCCAAAATCACCCAGTGGATTTCCATAGCCAAGTGAGGATTTGAACCCTGGTCTCCAGAGTCGTAGTCCAATGCCCACTAATGCCATGCTACCTTTAGCTGATGTTTAGCACAAGTACTAACCTTTAGTATAAGATAAATGCTTAGCTAACATTTAATACAAAAAGGAAGGGGTATTTTTCTTATTTTGCTTTTTCAGTGATATTCTGTGCATGTTATGGTTGCAATAGACGTCCTTGTCCTGGACTCTGCACCTGTATCCCTAGCCTTATCTTTGTTGTGGCTTCCTAAGTGCATCATGTTTTACTGCATCTCCTAACAGGGATACATACATAGCTTAGGGAATTCTCCAGGTGCAGTTAGTTGGAATGCTAAGGCTTCCTGCTTGAATCTAAACAGAATATGTCTCTTACAGAAGGAAAGGTCGAGCCAAAAACCCCATTACTCTATATTTCTGGAGTGTTGGGTTTTTTTAAATCACGGGGAGGGGGTTGTATGTGCTTGGTTTTTGTTTTTAAAATGTGAGAAAGCAAAGGATATGTAACATGTTTATTACTGCAGCATGAAAGAGTCCAAACAGATGGAAAGCTGAACTCTGACTACTGCAGACAGTGTGGCCTGGGAGACGATTGCTGAAATATAGCTATAGACAGAATTGATCCAGCTTCACTTGTTGTGGGCTTTTATTCTGTCTGCTTGTGGAATCTCCTCTAGGTTTGTAGATGTTGGCACTGTTATGTCTTACTATATTTCTTAGCAGTACTACTTCACAGCTGGTTGTTTCTTGCCTGTGTTACAGCATTCCAATATGTTTAGTCTTGTTTTGCAGTATTTGGATTCATTAGTATTGACTGTGAGATGAGGATCAGTAAAAACTAATCACAATCTGTATAAAAAGAGAAGGGGAGTAAATTCAGGGCTTCTTCTTCTTCTTCTGTTGTTGTTTTTAATTACACTGATTTTGCAACAGCAGCAATGACAGAGTAACTCTGTGGTGCTGGTGTGCCTTCAAGTCATGTCTGACATGATGATCTTAAGGTGGACCTGTCAAGAGGTTTTCTTGGCAAGTTTCTTCAGAGGGGGTTTGCCATTGGTATCCTCTGAGGCCGAAAGTGTGTGACTTGACAAAGGTTACCCAGTGGGTTTCCATGGCCGAGCTGGGATTTGAACCCTGGTCTTGCAGTGTCCTAGTCCAATGCTTGAATGACTACACCACACTTTCTTATTCCAAAAGGTTGCACATGCTGTACCATTGTATGAAATTTTATGGCAAAAAGTTGCAACTGCTACAAAAATATGGCAGCTATTATTGCCTCCATGTCATTTAGGGTTTAAGATGATGGTGGTCTGGTAGCAGTAGTACAGTACAGTACAGTAGCAGTAGCAGAACATGTTATAAACCATCCTGGGCATAAAATGCTGTTTGAAAACACTGAAATTCTGGACCATGCCAACCACTATCATGTCAGGATGCACAGGGAAGCCATTGAAATCCACAAACACCTGGACAATTTCAACAGGAAAGGAAACCCTTAAAGTAAACAAGGTTTGGCTACCAGTCCTGAACAATAGCAAGAGGAAGACTCAACAAATGCAAATGAGAAATCTCCCAGCAGACAATGAGCACTAATCAAGCAGACACTAATCCTCCTTTGCAGACCCTCCCACCCTGAGGCCTGCCATTAGCAACAGAACAATCCACATGCAAATCACTCCTGCTTTCCCAGGTCACACAATATATATACTCCTTTCCAGGCAAGCATTCTCTGAAGATGCAAGCCACAGATGCTGGTGAAGTGTCAGGAAGAAACTTTTCTAGAACATGGCCACATAGCCTGAAAACCCCACAAAAAACTACTGGTGTATACTGTTGTTGTATTACTATTTCCTGCCCTGTATTCAAAGATCTCAGGGCAGCATTCAATAAAATAAATTTAAAACAATAAATAATAACAATGCTTTAAAAAGATTAAAATATTATTAAATAGTTTGTTTCAGCTGTGCAATATGATTGCTGAGTCTGTCTTTCCTATCCACCCATTACATACCCATATTTAAGGGGAACAAATGGATGTGGAATGGATCTGGTGGTAAGTTACCTCTTTCCATAGCCATTAAGGTGATTTTGGGTGTCTCTGTTTTGCAATTTCGTTTCCGAAAAACTGTCCAAAGATATAAATTATTCCCTTTGCTTGGTGCCTTTTTACTAGTTTTTCCCCCCTAGTCCTTACCTGAATCTTTGGTTAGCAACTAAACCTAACAACACAGTGGAATACTGCATAACGACTTACAAATTGCACCAAAAACATTCAGTTAAGGAAATTGCTTTCTTTTGTGAGGTTCAGCTCCCCTGCTTGATTTGACATGTGCAACTCTGATTTCCTAGTCAGCGTCTTCTTAAAGTTAGTGATTCTATACTCTGATGTCAGCCCTATTTTAAGTGTTAGTAGCTATTATGTGAGAAATCTGGCACTGTTCATATTTGAGTGGTTAATAATAAAGTCTAATAGCCAGAAGGTGAATGGTAATCTGTTCCAGATTAATTTTGACTTTATCCTCAATTTCAGTATCAGGTCAGGTTCTTATTGCATCTGCCCAGATATACTGGATTCTTGTTGACTACAGTACTTGTTGTACAGCATGTGTCTGTATTTTGTTCTATCTTATCAGTTTCTCTATGAAATTAACCATTCTGGTAGAGGGATCTGATGACTGCAGCTGTTGTCTGTGCTGTGCAGGCTGGTGAACCTTGTGAACATGTCTGAGCCATGACAAAACAATACTCAAAACACATCTCACAAGAGTTAGCCTTGGAAAGATGGGAAATACACATGCTTGGTATAGGTGAGAAATGATTGTTGTGATCCCATCCATTTCTATTCAAGCTCAGCAGGATACCTTCTTGATCCAGGATTTGCTCACCAAAGCACTGGGCCTTTTCTCCCTTATTGTTGTTGCTGCTGTTGTGTGCCTTCAGATAATCTTTGGCATATGGCAACCCTAAGAGGAACCCATCATGGGGTTTTCTTGGCAAGAATTGTTCAGGGGGGGGGGGTTGCCCTTGTCTTCCTCTGAGGCTGAAAGAGTGTGCCTTGCTCAAGGTCACCCAGTGCATTTCCATGGCTGAGCAGGGATTCAGACCCTGGTCTCCAAAGTCATAGTCCAACACTCAAACCACTACACCATACTGGCTCAGCATTTTAAAACTAATTTCATGTAGACAAAAGCAGTGTGTGAATGAGGCAGTAATTGCTATAGCTTTCAGCCATTCCTTTGATTAAAGCAGAACTTCAAACAGAGATGCACAATCAGGGATGGTATGAAGGGATTATTTTTGTACAGGGGAAAAGGCTCGTCTTTTCCATTGAGTATGATCTCACTGTTTAGAATCCTCAAAGAAAGGTAACATTTCATTTTTGGGGACACTTTTCAGCAATTAACAAGTACATTAATTGATCAACAGGTAGGACCAGTGTCAGGAAATTACACTATTAGAAGAGAGGCTTTGTCTAAATCTCTAGACCAGTGTTTTTCATCTTTTGTTCCTCCAGACGTTTTGAACTTAGAATCTCTAAGCACAGGTATGTCAGCTGGGGTTTCTGGGAATTGAAATCCAGAACATCTGGAGGACTAACACTTGAGCACCACCATTCTAGACCAAATCTGGCCTGTGAAAGCAACTATCTGAAAACTCATGCTTCATCCACCTGCGTCTGAAAATAATAATTCTTCATCCATCTGTTGTCATGAGCTAGACAGCCACCAGAAGACTGGGCTTAATCCTGACGTTTGTGTCTACCTGATAATAATAATAATTTTTATTTATAGACCGCTATTCCGAAATGAACATAGCAGTGTACAGTAAAATTGCAAAACAATACAAAAAAAATTTCACATGGTGGAGTGACAAGGAACAGGGCTTCTGATGTCAACTTGAATGCATGCGTGGCTGTCCCATATACAATGTAGTATGTGGAATCATCGTCATCATTGTCAACAACAAGAAAAGGTTGCCTTCAGTGAAGTGAACGTTTTATTCAAGAATTGTAGAGCTGAAGGTACTAATTTATAGGTGAAGAAGCAATAGAGCAGACAATGCAAAGAGGGAACATACCAGGAACATACCTAACTACTTCTTCCTACTTCTATTGCCCACTGAAATTAGTTACTTGTGCAAATGTGGTCACAGTTTCTCCACTTTCATATAGGTAAGCAGATTTGAAAAGGGAGAAATGTACGGTAAATTACATGCAGTAAGTGTCTTAGCCAATATTACTCATTCTAAACTTTGGGATCTGAAGCAGGTGGCTGCAATGCATTGCTTTGCATTGTACTGTTCAAAGACCTGTTTCCATATTGGAAGAGGAAGAGTTTGTAGGTTTGCAGGGGGAGAGGAAAAGCAGGAAACAAATCTGAAATCCTGTCCAGTTTACTTGCAATGAACCCTAAATCCTTCCACGTCTCCAATTGTTAACTCATCTTTGTCTCAAGTCACATAATATGAATACTTTTCTCTCTCTCTCTCTCTCTCTCACCAACCTCTGAGAAAACATTTGGATGAATGTTATTAATCCCCCTGGTGCCCAAGATGTCTAGGAGATGTCTACAAAACAGCATGCAAATAGCCCTTGGAATGGATAGAATGAGAGGTTTTTGGTCCAAATAACAATGGAAGCCTGTCACGCACCTAAATAAACAGGCAGCTATGCCAATGAACACACTCATTTACTGCGGGAGGGGGAAACAAGTGTTAGTGGTAGAGGCTGAAGGCATACTCTACCCAGTTTTTAGGATTAATTCTTTTTTGACTCACAAGCCAAAGGCTTAACTTTGCTGGGTTCACACATCAGACATAGGGTGCTTTAATATCTACAACAACATTGTGACCTGTAAAATTGTTTGAGATTGGAGGGGAAGGGGAAGATGGGGAGAGTGGAATGTCAGCCTATGCTGATTATTTTCAGTTCATCCAGAAGGCAGTATGTTTCCAACTGCATTGCTTTTCTATCACTCTGGAAATCAGCACACATCTGTGGTCACGAGAGTGAACAACAAGATTTGCTGAAAGAGCACCTTAAAAACAGTTCTCTGAGCTCACAGTTCCAGGCTGAAACCTCAGATTAGGACTCTGGAAATCAGGGTTTTAATTCCCTCTTGGCCATGGAAACCCACTGGATAACCTTGGGCAGGTCACACACTCTCAGCCTCAGAGGAGGGCAATGGCAAACCCCCTCTGAAGAAACTTGCCAATGAAACTACACTTTGGTCCTTTCCAGAGGGGAACCCTAATACGTACTCCATAAGTACTAGGGTTGCCCGGGGGCATCTCTTTCAGACGCCCCCAACCCTAGTACGTACACAGTACGTACAAAATGGCGGTGCCCATTCTACATGGGTGCCGCCATTAGGATGTCACGACTGCGCCGCCTCCAAATGGAGCGGCGCGGACGTGACGTCCTGGTGCCATGGAAGGGTGCCTGTCGTGCCCTTTCTGCAGCACAGTTAGGAGCTCCGAAACGGAGCTCCTTCCTTCATTTGTGTTGCTGGCACAGCCTTTACACGGCTGCACCAGCAACACAAAAGAGAAAGGGGGCGAGCGGCCCCTTTCTCCTTTCCCCGCTGCTGTTGGGGTGTCCTTGGGGCTTGAAGCCCCAAGGACATCCCTTTCCAGGCCATGGGAAGCGGCCTTTTGCCGCTTCCTGCGGCCTGGAAAAGTGGCGGATTGGGGCCTCAGGGCTGCTGCTGTGGCAGCTGAGGCCCCGGTCCGTCGGGGAAAGGGGCAGGTACAGGCCACCCCAAAGGGGCGGTCTGTAAACTGCCTATGTGATAGGTTCGTCTTAGTGTTGCCATAGGTAAAAAACAACTTGGCACTCAACAACAACAAGGCATTACTTTGAGTCTCTTGTTAGGAGAAAGTTGCGATATGAATTAATTAAATAAAAATTAATTAATTATTTTTAAGTAAGTTCCTTCCTAGCTATTTTTGAGATCTCTGGTATTACTTGACATAGCAGATGTACTTTCTCCATCAGCCATATCTAACCTGTAGGATTGCCTCCTTAACATCAATCATTTCAACAGATCTTTAATTAGGTAGACTGAAAGATGTATAAAATGTGCTCCTTTTCTGAGCTATGATGACCATGCTGTTTGCTCTTTTTAACATTGTGTATAGTCTTATCCTCTGCATTCATAAATTTTATCTAGGCTACTATAATATCACTGCCAAACAATTCAGCTGAGTTCTACTAGGGCTGCGTGGAGAATTAGAGGAATTAAAATCCCCTGGAGATAAATTTTAAAACCATCAATTATGTTAAAAAGTCTTCTTTTCTAGGCATACGTGCAAGGAAGTGTGAACCATTTGTGCAGCTGTGGTTTCAGTTAAGGAGTCCCCCCCCCCCCCCCGTAATCACTTACCATATATGTCTAGTCTGCTATATGTAGCACCTGCACTTTAAACACTTTCCCTCCTCTTGTGGATCTTTACTTAAAAACTTATAGTCCCCCAGTTGAATATTCTGGACTACGTTTGTTAGCTGCTACTGAGTCTACATATTTATATGCTCTAAATCCTTTTAAGTGTGACTGCAGCTTTCCTGAAGTCGTGCTGAGTCTAAAGTGAAATCTTGGAAATGGACTCCATAAGCTGACCATTTTACTCCAGAAATCAAACACTTGGGTCTTTGCGGTGAATTCATGTGCTACTTTTCCAAGTAGTATCCTTTCCACTTGAAATTGCATTTCTTTCACTGAATTGTCAGCTTTTGAACTGGCCTCTATAACAGTTTCTTTAATAAAAATTTCTTCTGAACTAATGTTTAACTCCAGTGCCACAAATGGCATTCATTACCTACTTATTTCTGCATATCAGCTCTCTGTTAAAGATCCAGAAATAGGCTAGGCAGGGATTTTTCAGGCTACTTGGGAAACCTGTCTTCATGTCAGATAGTCATGATAGATTACTGGTTTTAGCCTACCTGTGTGAACTCTGGAAACCTTTTATAAACAATGAATAAACATGTGACATCCTCTGAGTCACATTATTTGGCACAATAATAACAGCAACAACACATTAGCTTCTGAGACATCTCTGCTGTCAGGTTTAAGGTCAGACATCAGTTTTATTTTTTAAAAATGAGCATAGTTTGGAAATGGGTCAGCAGTCACTTCCAAAACTGGAGCACTGACCTGTGTGTTATATGGTTTGCCGTGAGCTCTCTAAGCAAGCCTGCTACCCTTAGTACAACAGAAGTTCCTTGACCAGTGCCAGTGTTGAAGTAAGATAGCTACTAATTTAGTTCCAATTAACAGCTTCTCTTAATGGAATCAAAGATGGCTCCAACTTGTCCTTCACCTTAGGAAGAAAAACATCATGTCCCAGCCCCATGACACTTGCACTGAGTATCAGTATGGCCTACTGCCTACAGAAAGTCAGGATAGGACAAGAGAGAGCTAGGCTGAATTCACCGGTGTAGCAGCAAGCCAGTGACTACTATCACCCCATCTGACTTATGTTGCAGTAGCCAATAGGAGATAATGTGTACTCACCTCACTTCCCTGGGGAAATGCTGGGATAGAAATGCCATTAAAAAAAAAGCAATGTACTATTTGTTTACTATTAGAAGAATAATGTGTTTCCCCTTGATTTTTTACACAGGCAATCTGAAACTATGTAATTGACCACAAATTAAATCATTGGGGGCCTAAAAACATTACAGGGCTGGGCCTAAAATGAAATAGCGAGATGTGGCTGCCTAAAATGGCACATTGGGGTCACCATAAAAGGTTGCCAAATCATTGGTTGTTTAATTTTTTATTAGGGGTACAGAATCCAGCCAAAGTAACACTATGCTTTGTGGAATGGGCCAAAATGTGCTATCAGGGAACAACCTGCTATAAGCTCTTTTAAAAATGGTTATGCAGATGTTATCCCATTTGCTATCAGAAAGATTAAAATCCCACATAAATTATGTGCTAGTCTCCCTCCCCTGCTTGATCTCTTATCTGAATAAACATTTCCTGCTCTGCTTGAGTTCTCAGACTTCTCAGGTCTCTAAAAATTCACTCTGGATAGGATATGCAGTAGGAGTGATTTATGATTCTAGTGAATGCAAAGTTGGAGATCATTTTATCTTCCATTAAACAATAGACGTAGAAAATTGCATAACAAAGGAGGAAGACCTATGAATAATCCTGCAACCCCGGCACAAATAAAATAAAATACCATTTTGCATACTTACATACCTTATGCCAAATTGTAGACGAGGCTTGTAAGGCCTTGTGCAATAATCTAGATGCTATAAATCATAGAATCATAGATTTGGAAGAGACCGCAAGGGCCATCCAGTCCAACCCCCTGCCATGCAGGAAATCCAAATCAAAGCATCCCCGACAGATGGCCATCCAGCCTTCGTTTGAAGACCTCCAAGGAAGGAGACTCCACTACACTCCAAGGGAGTTTGTTCCACCGTCGAACAGCCCTTATTCTCAGGAAGTTCTTCCTAATGTTGAGGTGGAATCTCTTTTCCTGGGGCTTGCATCCATTGTTCCGGGTCCTGTTCTCTGGAGCAGCAGAAAACAAGCTTGCTCCCTTCTCAATTTGACATCCTTTCAAATATTTAAACAGGGCTATCATATCACCTCTTAACCTTCTCTTCTCCAGGCTAAACATTCCCAGCTCCCTGAGTCGTTCCTCATAGGGCAAGGTTTCCATACCTTTCACCATTTTAGTTGCCCTCCTCTGGACACGCTCCAGTTTCTCAATGTCCTTTTTGAATTGTGGTGCCCAGAACTGGACACAATATTCCAGGTGGGGCCTGACCAGAGCAGAATAGAGTGGCACTATTACTTCCCTTGATCTAGACACTATAATTTTATTGATGCAGCCTAGAATTGCATTGGCCTTTTTAGCTGCCGCATCACACTGTTCACTCATGTTCAACTTATGGTCTACTTGGACTCCTAGATCCCTTTCACATGTACTTTCATTCAGCAATATGTCTCCCATCCTATATCTGTGCATTTCATTTTTCTGCCCTAAGTGCAGTACCTTACATTTCTCTTTGTTGAATTTCATTTTGTTAGCTTTGGCCCAGCTTTCTAGTCAATTCAGATCATTTTGAATGTTGATCCTGTCCTCTGGAGTATTAGCTATTCCTCCTAATTTGGTATCATCTGCAAATTTGATACGTGTGCTCCCAATTCTGTCATCCAGGTAATTGATAAAGATGTTGAACAACACTGGGCCCAGGACAGAGCCCTGTGGGACCCCACTGGTCACTTCCCTCCAGGAGAAAAAAGAGCCATTGTTGAGCACCCTTTGGGTTCGGCCGGTCAACCAATTACAGATCCATTTAACAGTTACTTTGTCTAGCCCACATTTTACAAGCTTGTTTGCAAGAATATCATGGGAAACCTTGTCAAAGGCCTTACTGAAATCAAGATATACTATATCCAGAGCATTCCCTTCATCTACCAAGCTGGTAGTTTTATCAAAGAAAGAGATCAGATTTGTCTGGCATGACCTGTTCCTCTGAAACCCATGTTGACTTTTTGTGATTATGGCATTGCCTTCTAGATGTTCACAGACTCTGTTTAATGATCTGCTCTAGAATCTTTCCTGGTATTGATGTCAGACTAACTGGACAATAATTGTTGGGATCCTCTTTTTTCCCCTTTTTGAAGATGGGGACAACGTTTGCCCTCCTCCAGTCTGCTGGGATTTCTCCTGTTCTCCAGGAGTTTTCAAAGATTATTGCCAATGGCTCCAATATTACATTTGCCAGTTCCTTTAGTACCCTTGGATGTAGTTCATCTGGTCCTGGAGACTTAAATTCATTTAGATTAACAAGGTGTTCCTCTACTATCTCTTTACTTATTCTGTGCTGAAATTCCCCTATTCTGTCCTCTGCTCCATTATCTTCAGGTTGAGCACCCTTTGCCTTTTCTGAGAGGACTGAGGCAAAGAAGGTGTTGAGTAATTCTGCCTTTTCTCTGTCTTCTGTTAGCATTTTGCTATCGTTTCCTTCTTCTTCCTTTTGCTGCGGACATATCCAAAAAAGCCCTTTTTGTTGTTCTTAACCTCTCTAGCAAGCCTGAGTTCATTCTGCGCTTTAGCTTTTCTGACTTTACCCCTACACATGCCTGCTATTTCTTTGAATTCCTTTTTTGTGATTTCCCCCTTTTTCCATTTCTTATACATGTTCCGTTTCAAACTTAGCTCAGTTGAAAGTTCCTTAGTCATCCATCCTGGTTTCTTGAGACACCTCCCATTTTTCTTTCTCACTGGAACTGTTTGAAACTGTGCCTTCAGTATCTCTCTTTTGAGAAACTCCCATCCGTCCTGAACTCCCTTCTCTTTTAGTATTTCTGACCATGGGATCACCCTCAATACTTCTCTAAGTTTACTGAAATCCACTCTCCTAAAGTCTAGAATGCGTGTCTGACTCTGCCTGGCTTCTCCTCTCCATTGTATAACAAACTCCAGGAGAACAAAGTCACTTCCACCTAATGATCCCACCACTTGCACCCCATTAACCAAGTCATCCTTGTTGGTTAGGATCAGATCCAAAATAGCTGACCCCCTTGTTGCCTCTTCCACCTTTTGGACCATGAAATAGTCTTCCAGGCAAGTGAGGAATTTGCTAGACCTTGTGGATTTGGCTGAGTTTGACTTCCAGCAAATATCAGGGTAGTTGAAATCGCCCATCACTACTACATCTCTCTTTTCTGACTGTGTGGTTATCTGTTCTAGAAAGATATCATCCAATTCCTCAGTCTGACTTGGGGGTCTGTAGTAGACTCCTACCGTAACATCCTTGTTGTTTCCCTCCCCTTTCATTCTTATCCAGATGCTCCCCACCTGGCTTCCATGATTGATGTCCTGGATCTCTTCACTGGTGTACATATCTCTGACATATAGTGCTATTCCTCCTCCTTTCCTGTTTGGCCTATTTCTCTTAAAAAGGTTATACCCCTCTATTTCCACATTCCAATCATGAGACTCATTCCACCAGGTTTCAGTGATGCCTATTATATCATATTTGCTTTGCTATACTAGGAGTTCAAGTTCATCTTGCTTATTTCCCATGCTCTGTGCATTAGTGTAGAGGCATCGTAGACCACGGGTCCCATTTACTTTTTGCTTGTGCAAGTTTATTTGCCTCCCACTGTTGGGTCCTTGCATTTTTTTTCTTGTTTCCTCTATGTCTGTTTGACTATTTTCTCCAGCCCTTTTGCCTTCCTTAATATTGTCTCCCTTCCTCACGGAACTCAGTTTAAAGCCCTCCTGATCAAGTTCTTGAGACTGTTGGCAAAAACATTTCTTCCAACTGGCGTGAGATGCAACCTGTCCATTGCAAGAAGTCCCTCCTCATGGAACCGCAGCCCATGATCGAAGAATCCAAACCGTTCTTGGCGACACCATCTGCAAAGCCAGTTGTTCACATCCGCTATTTTCCTCTCCCTGGACCGTGCCCTTCAACTTGCAGAAGAGACGAGATGACAACCTGTACATCCATTCCTTTCAACTTCCTACCAAGCGCCTTGTAATCCCTTTTGATGTTCTGCAGGCTGTGTCTTGCAGTATCATTGGTTCCCATGTGGACCAAAAGGAAGGGGTATTGGTCAGTAGGCTTGACCAGTCTTGTCAACCTCTCTGTCACATCACGGATCTTTGCCCCTGGGAGACAACACACCTCTTGAGACATCTTGTCAGGCCTACAAATCACTGCTTTTGTACCTCTCAGCAAGGAGTCCCCCACTATGACCACATGCCTCCTACGAGGTTTAGCAGCGGCTGTTCCCTTGGGTGGGACTCTCAGGCTTGCCTGCTCTGTCCCTGAAGTCTGTCCATGCTGCTCTTCTTCATCCTCCTTGATAAGGGAAAGAGCTCTGAATCAATTCTCTAGCTGCAAGCTCCCCGAACAATCCCTTCTTGGCCTAAATAAAGCAAGAGTGGGTAGAAACACCTATAAACATGGTAATAAATGCATTTGTGCACTTAAATTCTAGCTCATCCTCTAAATGATTGCTGCAGTGAATGCTATGGAACACCTTCTGAAAGATGTAAGCTACTTGAAGCTTATAATACTGAAATGCTGCATTGGAATTAATCAAAATGTATTTTTTCCACTGTGACTATCAAAGCTCACTGGGGGAAAAATCTTCTGGAACCAAACAAAACCAGGGAAACATCTTACACTTGCTTTAGAAACACTATAGAGCCAGCAATTAATGCTCTTTACCCAGCAAACAAATTAAAGCAATCTCTTCACTTGGTGAAGACAGACCATGACATTGGTGAATGTCAGTTCTCACATGCATGTGCATGGTTTTTCTTTTCCTTTGGTGTCTCAAGCAGGTGAGCCCCTTCATTTCTGGAAGCACTCTTTCAAATGACAAAGGAAAGTTCTGCTTGCAGTTTTAAGTCTGTGACAGAGCTCTGAACATTAGGTTTGAAAATTAATTTGAAAATGTTAACCATTAGAAATTGAAAAACAAGTTCACTAAGATAGCCACTGCCTTGTGAAACTGTTTATTTCATTATCATTAATTAATCCTGCAGTCAAGCTGTTGATCCCTAGACCAGAACATGGGATTTACAAAGAATGGCATAGAGGTGGTCACTGTTATTACTGGGGAAGCATGTTTTACCACTTAGAACCTTATTGCGTGAGAAAACAAAAAGCCAAAGAGTAGTAGCATTCTTTACATCTTACAACATGATGTTGTAGTGCTTAAGCTCTCTTCCCATAGAAGATGATTATCAAAATTAGTCTTTTTTTCCCCCTAGCCAGGAAAATCCATTCCACAAAAGGCATGCTTTGATGACCATCTTCCATGGGAAGAGAATTGAAGCACCACAACATCATGCAGTATGAAAGAGAAAAAGCCACTATTCTCTGGTTCCATTTTTGCTTTGTTTTCTCATGTGATAAGGCTCTGAATCTTTCAAAAGGTGTTTTTGTCCTTTTAAGTAGCCTTCCCCTAACTTACAATTTCTCCCCACATGGATTATAAAGCCCATAATATGTTTCTTGGCGGAGAATGCTGTGAATCCAACAAAGCATAGAATCTCATTTTACAACCTCCTTAGTTCAGTTGGTCATTCATGTGTGTATCTCATTTCTTTCTGCCAACACTCACTCCTCAAACTCCTTATTTATTAAAGGATATGTAGTGATTTATTTCATTAGAGGGCACTGATTCATGGTACATACAGCAATAAGAGGTGGCTACAAATATTAGTCACTGATGCAAGGGTGGAATTCTAAATGACAAAAGAGCCCCTGAGCACATCCAGAACATTTTTATGTACAACTGAATTCCTTCTACCACCCCAATCCCAATCAAGAAATACAGTCTGCAAAGCTCAGTAATATTACACATGCTTGCATGAAGAAGCCAGGGATCAGAAGTTCAGCTTTGGCATCTTTAGTTTAAAAGATCATATAGCTAACAAACCCATTATGTTCTGCAACCACCTTACCTTACTACTTATTTGCTTAAATTTCTTGACTTTGTATTGTAAGGCTAATGAAATAAAGTGATTTTTGCACTCGTTAATTCTCTAGATTTTTGCACTCATTAATTCTGTAATTCTGCTTTATGTGACAGAAGTGAAATATTTGTGGCAAAACTTCAGGAAGGGATCAAAGCAACCCAAGGAATGGTGAACGTGTGTTTATATATGTGTATGTACCTTCAAGTTGCTTGTCGACTTATGGTGACCCCATGAATTTCATAGAGTTTTCTTAGGCAAGGAATACATAGAGGTGGTTTTGCCAGTTCCTTCCTCTGAAATACAGCCTACAGCACCTGGTATTCATTGGCGGTTTCCCATCTAGGTATTAATGGTGAATACATGATCATTAAAGCAGGCCAACATTTACCCTGACCAACAGATGTTGAAGGACTGCTGAGAAG
The DNA here is from genome assembly GCF_019175285.1 of Sceloporus undulatus. Taxonomy (NCBI): domain Eukaryota; kingdom Metazoa; phylum Chordata; class Lepidosauria; order Squamata; family Phrynosomatidae; genus Sceloporus; species Sceloporus undulatus. Next base: position 311,456,451 of record NC_056523.1, on the reverse strand, counting down.
AAGACCTAAAACCACCTCTACTGCACCCATATTTGTCACCCAGGATGACATCGCCAAGAGTCCAACCTCTCATAGGCTCTTCAGGACTGGATAGAAATCTTTAAGCTCTCTTCTGCTACTAGAAGTTTCTGCATCATTTGTGGGACAGCTCTAAGACTTGCCCCTGGCTTATGAAGGTATTCTTGAGTTACAGAAGGTGAGATACAAATAAGGGTTTTCTGATTCAGATTGCCACTAAGCACACATGGGAAGGATAAAGTACATAAAGAAAAAAGCCCCCTATTTGCACTGACACAAGCTCTTTTCTTTTTCATTTTTTAAAAATAATGACTGAGGGTTGGTAGGGGAGACTTGGGAAAGTGAGTTGCTGGGGAACACAGGTTTAAATCTCTCCTACCACCAAATAGAGATCCTGATCCACATTTAAGTAAGGGAAATAAGTTATGTACTTGATGTAGGGAATGCATGTTACATACTTGATGTAGTATGTTACAAAAGACATAAAAGGGGGGTAGTAGGACATTCATTGTGATAGCTTTATCTTTGGGCTGGAAATGCCAGCCCTACTAAGCCTCTCCAAGTGTGGGACAAGACCCACTGAAGAATGAGATAGATAAAAATCAAATCCAAATTAAAACTTACAGTATTAAATATGCACACACCGCAACAAAACAATTAGCAAGATCCAGCACATTGTTTAAATGAGATGGGTCTTATATAGTCACACATCAAATGCCTGTTCGAACACCAAAGTATTTACTTGTCTTTGAAAAAGAGGTAGGAAGGGTACCAGTCTAACTTTTTTGACAGACTGTTGTCATATCCCACTTGATTAGCCAAACACAGGAAACTGAAAAGCAAAATATTTTTAAAATTCCTTATGGAAATGTCTGTTACGTATATGTATTTTGACAGTATTTTCTCATGAACTGTGGATTTATTAATGTATATATTATTTTGATATATGATTTCATGTATTTTAATTCTTGAATATATATTTTAAAATGCATATTTGTATTTTATTTGACCTGAGAGAATTACATCATGAAATTTAGATAACAGCAAACAGTTCTGATCCACATATATTAAGGCTGCAAGATGGACTAGGCTGGTTCATAGTAGAAATCTTAAAGATCATATTTCTCAGGATTCCTCACCAGACTCATACATTTGTTAATGGTTTGAGAAACATTTTCCTATGGGAATGGAGGAACGAGCAGTGAAATATTTTCTCCGTCTAACGGGTATATAAAAATCTGCAGGCTACCTAACCAAGCAACATAGGGCTTTGACATACCATTAACCACGATTATTTCTTACAGTTTGAAAAGAATGCCAAGTATTTGCATTTGGAGGCCTAAGGCACCTTTTCAACAGATATTAGACCAAACACATATTTCCCCACTTGTAGTTTTATAACATTTCATATATAGTCCAGTTTAACTGGAAAGAAACAATTGTTTTCAGGTGATGTAAAGGTTATAAACTGGTAGTATCATTGCTTGCATTGAGCACAAACATTTTTTTACTTGTTATTCTTTCTGATTAAAAAGATTTTGATGGTTTCAAAACACTACAAAAGAGAAGGTGATTACACAGAAGTTAGTGTGCAACTGTAAAGATCCAACAGAAGGCAGTGTTGGCTCTGCCATTTCACCATCAACATTTTGACTTTAACTGTCTAAAACTGAAGCTAACTCAGCATGCTGTCCTCCTTTAGCTCACTCTTGGTTGCTTAGTTAATTTAAATGCACACATACAGTACTGGAATATCAAGGAGTATCACATGAGGCTTGAAAAGTGGAATTACAGCAGGATATCAGCATCTATGAGACCTAAGTGGCATAGTGGTTTGAGCGCTGGACTGCAACTCTGAAGACCAGGGTTTGAATCCCAGCTCAGCCATGAAATACACTGGGTGACCTAGTGCAAGTCACACAATCTCAGGAGAAGACAATGGCAAGCCATCTCTGAATAAATCTTGCCAAGAAAACCTCATGATAGGGTCACCCTATGTTGGAAACAACTTTACTCAAAAGTAAATTTTGCTGTCTGCCATAGGAGCAAAGGATTCCATAAAACTGCATCTTCATACTCTCCAATAGCCATGGATCGGCTCGGTTGGCTGTTGATTCTTTTACATGCCCCTGCACTCAGATTGCTTTGAGATGTCTCAATTCTCCCATCTCAGCCACACACATTTTTCTTTCTTTTAAATTAAAAGCTGGTTATGATGTTTCCCACAAGTAGCCCATCACAGAACAGCCTGCCTCCCTGGTCCTGCAGAGGGGAGAGAATGGAGTCTTGCTATTCCCAGCAAAGATGTTCCACTTATTAGTCAAAAATTACCTTCAGCCTCTATGAGTCTCCTTGGATTTTTCCCCCCTGTTAGCAAAGAGGGGCTTTGCTTGAAGGCATTTCTTTGAATTAGAGTGACCTGAGAACTATAAACCAGCCTTTGGCCTGTCTGTAACAGGCCTTTGTTTCACAGAAGCCGGGGCCACATGGGACAGAATACAAGTATTCTGGCTCCAAAGCTGTCCCATCATCCTGCCATTACTTTGGCCAGTCCATTGAGACACGGGGTGGCTGTTTGCATGTGTGTCCTGCTGTGCTGCCTGGCATAGCTGGCACTGGTGCTGGCACAAGTTGCTCACTCTTAGGTCTGAACAAGGCCCCCAGCATAGATCACATGGCTAGGCAACTTGTTCTGGCCCCAGAGTGAATGACTTGCACCAGCAGCAGTGACACTGGACTGTACAGTGGAATGTGTTGTAAACAACCACCTGGCATCACAACAGAGGCCTCTAGATCTTCCAGGAAGACCGAGAGCAAAAGGTGATTTAAAAAAACAACAACAATATTACAGGGTATAACTTGGGTTTGATGTTGAACTGTCTGAATATCAATCTGTTACTACATGAAAAGCTCTACTTCTCAAAATTTCATTTTCATCTACTATTGTGACATAACATGGTATCTTCCTTGTCTGGATCTGAAAAGGAGATCAGAACTCTGGAGTTATATGTACAAGGAAAACAATAATCTTTGTAGAGGGAATGTGGGAATTGTGCAAAAGTGAAAGCCTGAACATGCCAACTTCTGGGGTTGCAAGTTAAGAATTCTTCCCTTTTGTATTTTGTCTGCCAATCTTAGATGATTAGATTACTTATTCAAGCTCCCATGCCCCATCAAGTTTTCCCCCCCACAGGTGAGCATTCAGATACGGGGAAGGAAAACAGGTTTCTTTCAGTCAAAGACAGCATAACAAGCAATTCTGTCGCATGTCAAAAATCAACAAATTATTATGGCACAAACTTTAGGACTGTAATCTATCCCCTCTAGAAATGTTCACAAAACTTTATACCTAGGAACGAATGTCTTTTTGACCACTAGACATATTTAGGGTTTTGAGAAAGTATCATAGAAGTGCTCACAAAATGGGTATCATGAGGTGGGATTGTCGATTTACAACATGGCTGCCACAGTAGCCAGTCACCAGTTTCATAGCAGGCTAACTGGTGAGGTCAAAGTGAAAGTAACTTGCTCAAGAACCTAAGCACATAGCACACAGCAGAGGTGGTTCCTGAGCTCCAAAACAAAACAATGACCAACAAAACAAAAACACCCCCCCCCCTATTTTGAAACCACAATTTCCTTTCCCAACACCATTTTATAAAAGTTGATGAGGCTCAGAGATAAATAACCAGCCAAAGGAACTGAATGCAAGGCGAAGTCTAAGCTCCCAAATGCTTTTCCTTCAAAAAGCACAACAAAATACAAATTTCACAGAAAACAAAATATTGATGGAAACATCCACCCACACTATACAGCCACACTAAACATAAACAAAGAAGGCAAAATGTGCACAGATGACAAACCATAAACACACACAGAGAGACACTGTGTCCCCTAACCCACTTAACACATACATCATCTGTGAAACAGCCCAGGAAAAACAGCATATCAGACAAAAAGAAATCAACAACGTAGCATATATGTACACTACACCCTTTCAAGCAACTGTAATAACTGGACAGCCCACAAGAAAGGTGTAAGGAACCTTGGATCTAAATTGAAGTGGGATATACATTAATTAATTAAATAAACATACTCAATGCATGCAAAATATACCCCTGTCTCAGTTTGTCTTTTTCTTTTCTGCATAGCTGGGTTGGCTTCAGAATGAAGCTCTGTGCGTCAGCTATCCACACTTTGAACTTTTCAAGGAAAATGCGGATAGTATTAGAGTTTGGTAGACAGCAAAGGAGATGTTCGTGGGCACAGTGGCATCCACAGACAATGTCAGAGACCCTAGATTTATGTTATAATACATGTGTCTCTTGGTTACCACAAGATTCTTGTTTTTACTGTAACAGAACTAATATGAAAACCTCCCTGAAACACAGAAACATGACCGCAAAGGAAAGCAGATTGTGCGGGCTGCCACATGTTCCGACAGAGACAGAGACAGAGACAAAGAGATGTGGATCACATACACGTCTGTGGGACTAGGCACCAATTCAAGGACCATACTATTACATGGTCCTTAAAGATATATCAAGTATATCACACCTGATTCTATGGTCCTTGCATGGAAGGTGTAAAATCAAGAATGGATTATTGGCTGATCAATGGCCTATATTAGTGTCTAACAACCAGGCTTTTAAAGACATTTCAAAATAAGCACATAGGTTCCCTGGAACTTGGTAGAGTCATCTCAGTATGGAGACAGCAGTTTTTATTTAATTTGATATTGGAGCCACAATTAGTTTGTTTCCTTTTTCTGTAGAACTTAAGAGGATGGGGGGGGGGGGGAATAGTATTTTTGGGTACATTAAGGAATATGTGTTGCAATGTTCTTTTTGCAGCCTATATGGTTATGTGCCCCAACCACAGGAAAAACCCAATACCATGCATTTAATGAATCCATTCTTTATCTGACTGTCACTGTCTGAATCTCACCACCACCCTTTGCACACACAAAACACACACAAGGGAATGTTTAATAGATAATGCATGGCACAATGGTTAAGAGCACCTTCATTTCTGCTGACAGCAATCTGATTAATGGGCTGTAATGAAAATGCCAGTACTGCACAACTTTAAACAGAAGTGATATGAAACAGGTACTTGGTAACCCAAGCCAATGAAAAGTGCATTAGGCTGATGTGAATGTTTCCAAAGAGCCAACCTAGGCAATCAATCCACTGCAGGGAAAACATTTAATATGAAACTAGTCAAGATAGCTGATTGCATGTCCTCCGCTTCAAAAGGAAAGATTGACCTTTGAAACCAGGGGAGACTGGTTTGGAATGAAGAACTGGCTCCCTCCCTCCTATCTCTTTCTGAAGCCTTGAACCCCACACGGAAGTCAACTGATGAGAATAACCTTTTAAAAGAATACTTTTTTGGCTTAGAGATTATGAATATTTTAAAGTGAACAATTTATTCAAAGAGAACTGCAGTGAGGGCAGCGGTTTATTTGAAGATGACTAGCAATAGTCCCTTAAGAGGTCAAAACTAGCCCATTATGAGGTTCTTTCAGTTGGAGATGCTGGGGACTGAACATGTAAACTCCTGCATGGGAAGCCTGTATTCTTTCCCTGAAGAACCTCTCCTGTTTGCAGAGGTTATGGTGAGCTCCTTCCACGAACCCAAGTATGGCACCCTTCCTATGACTGTGAAAATATCTTTTGACTTGCTGTGCCAGTCAATAAATGCGTAGAATAGCGTCATACAAGGAAAAGTGCAATTATTATTTGTCATTTTGCAAAGGGATCTTGTAGCACTTTTGAGACTAATTGGAAGAAAGAAGCTGGTAGCATGCATCTGAGGAAGTAGACTGAAGTCTACGAAAGCTCATGCTACCAGCTTTTTTCTTTCAGTTAGTCACAAAGGTGGTATAAGATCCTTTTGCATATTTATTTTTCAGACTAACAGGGCTATGCCTTTGTATTATTTGTCTTGTTTGCAGTGCATCCTTCTTGTAAGGTTGGAGGAGCAGATGTTGATTTTTCCTTCATTTTATTCTCACAATAACAGTGTGAGCTACACTAGTCTCCTAAGAAATAGTAAGTGGTCCAAGATCACCCAGCGAGCTCCATCCCCAAGCAGGGATTTGAACATTGGTTTCCACAGTCCAAGTCCAACATGCTGTTGTTCACTATACCACACTGGCTCCCTCTGTGAGTTGTTTTAACCCATCAAAAATACCTTACTCATCCGGCAGTACCAAAATAGATCCCAAATTATGATGGGCTCCTTTCAGAAAATTATTGCTTCATATGCCATCAGAGCTCCTTTTCAGGGTCAGTTTCTTTTTTGAGGGTAATGAACACTAGACTTAAATAATATTTTTGTAATAGCTAATTATTCACAAACACACAAGACAAGTAGACAGGAAAGAAGTAGTCAAATTGGCAGTTCCCAAGCGGCATCACTCCAGCACCCTAAGACTCTAAACATCATCTGCTAAATAGAAATGTTCTTCTAAAACTTTCCATTCTAAACTTCAGAACTTTGTCTTTGTCTTATGTTTCCCCCAGCTATAAATTGTTCCCACCCAGGTGTTCCAGAAGTTTGGAATAACCACCAATCTTCAAAACATGTTATCATCAATAAGGATGTTACTGTTCACCATTTGGTTGTAAACAGAAGAAGGTTTGCTTAGTTTTAAAAAAAGATTCATAATTTGATCTACAAGCTCAGTTGTCATCAGATTGTAGTTGGTATGGTACTACACTAAAATCCATGTTCGGCCTTTGGCAAAATTACAGTAGAATTACCATACTTCTCTCAGCCCCATAAGCCCAATGGGTCAAAGCTGTGCCAGACAACCCCTCCTTTTTTTGTATATTACAAGTGCCAATTTCTTTCTGTTTACTTAACTTTTGTGCCACAATAAATATACAGGTTGAGTCCCCTTTATCCGGAATTCTGAAATCCAAAATATTCCAAAAACCAAAACCTTTTTCATGGATAGATGGGATAGTTAGACCTTTGCTTTCTGATCATTCAATGTACACAAATTTTGTTTCATGCACAAAATTATTTTAAAATATTGTATAAAATTACCTTCAGTATATGTGTATAAGGTGCATATGAAACATAAATGAATTTTGTATTTAGACTTGGGCCCATCTCCAAGATGTCTAATTATGTATGTGCATCCAAATACAAGTATTCCAGAATGCAAAAAACAAATCTGAAATTCAAAACATCTCTAGTCCCAAGCATTTTGTATGTGAGAGAGTCACCTGTATTTTACATTTTCACATGTCTGAATACTTTGAGTACACCAAGCAGCAACTATATTGATTAAATACACTTCCATTTCAGGCTTTAACACAATAAAATACAGTTGTCCCTTCAAATCCATGCGAACTCAGTTCTAGGGCTTTCCTGTGGACAGGAAGAAACATGGATGATCATTCCCTGTATTATTAAATAGTGGTGACGTGAGTGTGGACATGCTGAAGCATGAATGTTTATGTTGCTGCCATTTAATAATATAGGACATGGCGATCCTTGCTCGCTTGAAAGAGTGGATCTGAAGCCCAGGATTCAGGAGGGCCCACTGTATCGAAAAGTCACAACCTGTGTATGTGTGTGAATATTTCTGTAAAGCATTGTATTTCAAGGGCTGTCAGAGAACATTCCTCTAACTGAGGGCATGTATCAAGAGCCTTGAGAATGGAGTGCTGGAACCTTGAAGTTCCCCATCAGAGGTTAGCACTGGGACAGCAGAGACTGAGCAAGAACATGGGCCATGTGGTCACTGTTTTCTCCTCTATGCTGAGATATGCTGTATTTCTGTTTAAATGATAGTAATTATTTCTAAATTTGTGTCTATGACTATAAATTAGCATATGTAAAACTGTGTACTCTTTTGTGCCAACAAATCAAGACAGTGGTCAACAGATTGGAAATTATCACTATGCATCTCCATCTACAAAAAAGGAAACACAGAATACTGCAGCAGCTATAGAACCATAGCCTTAAGGAAGCAAAATTATGCTCAGAATTCTGCAGCATAGACTCCATTCATATTTGGAGAGAGACATTCCAGAGTTCAGGAAAGTAAGGGGGACTAGGGACCACATAGCAAACATATGATAGATAATGAAGCACACCAAGGAATTCAGCATGTACTTTATAGATTACAGCAAAGCCTTTGACTGCATAGATCATGAAAAGCTATGGAATACTTTGAAAGAAATGGGAGTACCATCTCATTTGATAGTCCTGATGAGCTGTGTAACTTAAGGAAAAAAAAGTGAAGGAGGAGCTGGATGAAAACACACATTGGCTAAATGCAAGAGAATAAGCAGAGGAGCTTTGGAAGTTTAGAGATTGTGAGCAAGGGAACTAAGAAGATCTGACCCAAACCCTGTACTGTATTCTGTTGTTGTGTGGCTTCTACTTATCACCATAGAATCATAGAATAATAGAGTTGGAAGAGACCACACGGGTCATTCAGTCCAACCCCTTGCCATGCAGGAAATCTCATTCAAAGTATCTCTGACAGATGGCCATCCACCCTCTGTTTCAGGACCTCCAGGGAAGGAGACACCACAACACTCCGAGGGAGTGTGTTCCACTGTCGAACAGCCCTTACTGTCAGGACGTTCTTCCTAATGTTGATCTGGAATCTCTTTTCCTGTAGCTTGCATCCATTGCTCCGAGTCCTAGTCTCTGGGGCAGCTGAAAACAAGTCAGCTCCCTCCTCAGCATGACATCCCTTCAAAAACTTAAACAGGGCTATCATATCACCTCTTAACCTTCTCTTCTCCAGGCTAAACATCCCCAGCTCCTTAAGTCGTTCCTCATAGGACATGGTTTCCAGACGTTTCACCATTTTAGTCGCCCTCCTTTGGACACGTTCCAGTTTCTCAACATCCTTTTTAAATTGTGTTGCCCAGAAATAGACACAGTATTCCAGGCGGGGCTTGACCAGAGCAGAATAGAATGGCACTATTACTTCACTTGATCTAGACACTATACTTCTATTGATGCAGCTTAAAATTGCATTGGCCTTGTTAGCTGCTGCATCACACTGTTGACTCATGTTCAACTTGTGGTCTACTTGGACTCCTAGATCCCTTTCACATGTAGTTCAGCCAGATGTCACCCATTCTATATCTGTGCATTTCATTTTTCCGCCCTAAGTGCAGTACCTTACATTTCTCCATGTTGAAATTCATTTTGTTAGCATTGGCCCAGCTTTCTAATCTATTAAGGTCATTCTGAAGTTTGATCCTGTCCTTAGGGGTACAGTATTAGCTACTCCTCCTAATTTGGTGTCATCCGCAAATTTGATAAGTATACCCTCAATTCTGTCCTCCAAGTCATTGATAAAGATGTTGAATAGCACTGGGCCCAGGACAGAGCTCTGTGGGACCGCACTGGTCACTTCTCTCCAGGATGAAAAGGAGCCATGGTTGAGCACCCTTTGGCTTCGGCCAGTCAACCAATTACAAATCCATGTAACAGTTACCTTGTCTAGCCCACATTTTACAAGCTTGTTTGCAAGAATGTCGTGGGGAACCCTGTCAACGGCCTTACTGAAATCAAGATATACTATATCCACAGCATTCCCTTCATCCACCAAGCTGGTAATTTTATAAAAAAAAGAGATTAGATTTGTCTGGCATGACTTCTTTCTCTGAAACCCATGTTGACTTTTTGTGATTATTGAATTGCCTTCTAGGTGTTCACAGACTCTCTGTTTAATGATCTGCTCTAGAATCTTTCCTGGTATTGATACCAGAGCACTATGACTGGGGAATTGTAGGAGGAAGATGTGAATGTTAAAACGGAAATATTGAAATTATACAGACATCACTATGGTCATTTGTTTCATTTTTTATTAAACTGATTTCAGTTTCAGCTTTTCAAGTTTTCATTTTGGCTTTATCCTGCTCAACACAGAAAGACCAATGGCAGATCTCTCTTTTTGGTCTGGTCTTGTGCAGATATCTATCAAAACCACTACCATATGTAGTGGATATGAGCTGATGTTTGTAGCACAACATAGCATACACCAGTAGCTCCCAGGTGGACAATGTGGCTCAGCTGAGTGGGTGGAAAGTTAGCATAGGAATGTCTGAAAATTCCAGGCATTGCTAACATTCATATCTGTCTCCATCCTTAACACCAGAATGCAGACTTGCCACGACATGGCTTAGCAATGTGTCAGAAAACAAGAAGATGTGAAAAGAAACCCTTCTAAAAGGGTTTGGCTCATCCAGATGGGTGAGGGTAGGAAACCCAGAGAGAGGGCTAGTCAGCATTTCAAATTTAGCATGTATTTAAAGTGAAAGATCTCAATGAATGTAAATATTGTTTTGTGTGTGTCCTCCACCTTTTTTATGCTTAGTGGTAAATGCCAGAGCAGCTCACTTAGAAGGAAATATAATTTGTTTTCTGGTACTTTAGTAATTGTACAAGGACATAGCCATGTTAGTCTGAACTATCAATATGCAAAGTGATCTTGTAGCACCTTTGAAGCTAACTGAGTCAAAAAAGTTATAGCATAAGTTTTTGTACTCTTGGTCTAAGGAAGCATATCAAGTCTATGAAAGCTTATGTTACAACTTGTTTTGCTCAGTTAGTCTCAAAGGTGATACAAGATCCCTTTGCATATTAATAATTTTTAAATTATTATATGAGGCTTCAGGCAGCAATAAATAGCTGAAACTGCTCATTAATAATATATGATAATTATAGTTCACAAGACAGCACAATTTTTTTAACAACATGTGTAAACCCATTCCAGTCAGAAATCCTAAGTGTATCCTTACAATAGTAAACTACATTAATGGTATTTTGTAGTATCTGTTTGTGTACAAATATACAAATTTCTACACAGTTATACAGAGAGCAGGCAGGCACATGCTTGACCCTGAGGAAGCATCAGGGCAAAAGCAATAGTAGCATATTAGAAGCCCAAGGCCACTATTGTCAGTTTCAAAACTCTTTGTCTAAAAAAACATACAAGCAGATATAAGCAAGAGTCAGATGGAAGCTCCCCTCTCTTTTTATTTGTGTAGTGCCTCCTCCAACTTTCTCTGCAGGTCTCTTGGAACTTCAGAATTCTCAACAGCAAGAAACTGGTCCACACATAGCAGTTTTGATCTGCTGAATACAATATATAGACTCTCAAGTCACACACACAAGTTGCTGTGCTCCTGAATGTAACTCAGTCTACCTGGCTGCAAGTCTTTCCATTGCTCACAGAATTATTCACAGGATGGAAAACAGAAGTTGAGTGATGAGGCCCTAATTGTTTCATCCAAAGTGTTGTCAATCCCTGGGCATAAAAATAGATCAGATATTTTGGAGATGTTATCTAAGAAGAATGTAAATAAGCCCATTCTAAACAATTCAAGTTCAGATCTCTGCAAGGCGAAGATAGTCTGGAAAGTCTCGTTCATCTCCTGCATCACAGAGTTATTTGGGGAAGAAACACTACCAGCAAACAAAGCGTGCATCTGACCCAATAATGGATTACAGGAACAACAGGTATTGGGAGCCTACTTCACTACTCCTTCCAGAAAAAATGCTACAGCCATGGTCACTTGCTATAGTTTCAGTAAGAAAGGCAAAAGCAACACTCATTAGTCAGAGCAAGAACAAAAAGAACACTGGCAATTGAGAATATAGTTGGGGGAGGAATCAATTTGAGGTGTATTATTTTAAATTAAGTTGTATATGTTGCTCATAATCTTTGCGATGGAACTACATAAAAAGAGGTAAGAATACTGAAACCACAATGAAGCTTTGAAATGGGGATAGGAAAAAGATCTGAATAAATGACAGGGGAGATAAAGTATCAAAGGCTCTAACCTCAGAAGATCATGCTTAATTAAAAAAAAAACTCAGCTGGGTGGCAACCTTATTTGTTCAGTAGAAATAGCTATAGAGAGCAATAAATGGCTTCACTTCCTTCCTTGTGGTAGAGTCAGAAATGATTTCAAAGCTTTATTTTAAAAAAAGTCAAAGCACAGGAAGTGACAGAAAGCAAGTTATAACAAGTTGCACACACCGCAGTCTGGACTCTGGGTTCACTTTAGGCATTCAAAGCACTGGTGCTTCTCCAAAGCTTACTTGAAGTAGCCAAACTTCCTGGATTTATAAAACTGGGCGAAACATTTTATGGGAGTAGGATTCCACATTTCTAGCATTTCCTTTCCTTATTACCAGACAACCACAAGGCAATCCTGTCTTACTTGCCACCGCATCTGAAACCTGGACAGAGGAAAGGTATCATTACTGCAGACACAGGTAGTATTTGAATCATTAAGGCTTTGATCCAAAGCACATTTGGGTTGGCAGTCATTCTAGTGTCATTAGAATCAATAGGAGGCACTTCCAAGTCCATGTGTTTATTATGGAGTTATATAGTTCCAGTGGCACTATAATATCTCAATGAAGCTGGTAGCTCTCCAGATCTGCAGGACTAGTTGTCATGAAGCATGGCAGGATGTTAATGCAGTTTTATAAATAAATTTATAAAGGAATTATATTCATAGCCTTCACATATTATTTACTTGATATATTACATCTATACGTCACCCTTCTTTTATTGAACTGAACATGACAAGGCTGGGTTTCTGAGCATTTGTCCATCTTCTTTTGAAGAAGAGCCATTAGAAACTGTACAGTTGGTGCCATGTGGAAGAACTGCTTGTCTCTTGCATATGATATGATATGCAATGCAGACTTCACAATGCAATATCTAAGACGTGAATGAATCTGACCTGTAACTCAAGATTTGCAAGCATCTAGAAGACCATTTCACATGGCTGGTGCTGAAGTAGATTACAAAAAGACATGTTTTTTTCTGACAGGGACAGTCGAAACTGAGAAACAAACAGTGAGCAGTATCACAAAATCTTAAGAACTTCTTGTGACTATGCTGGCTACAGGATTCTACCACTTGTAGTTTTAAAAAGTAATTATCTCCAAGCTATGCCTGGAAGCCATTACCTGCAAGATCTCTGGTGAATTTTAAATATTTACTATTTGTTGTTCTATTGCTCAGTATTATGTATAAAACACCTAAGGGGCTGAACAGATCACCCCTTTCAGCGCCAAATCAGGGCCACGACTACACTCTGAAGCCTCAATCTGGCTTTTCTGTGGCACAAAAAGGAGCAACAAAAAGCAGCTCCTTTTTGCACAGTGGAATGGGCGCCATAGCCGCAGGCGCTGTAGCTTTTTAGCACTACTTTGGTGCTGCATCATCTGGATGCAGTGCCTCCACTCCTCCTCCATGCCGGTCTTTGATGCCAGTCTATACAGCCTCTAATTCTGCAGAAATATTCCCAATTCCTCCAATTCTTGTTTTGTTGAATCAGTGTTAATATTGTTGTGGAACTGGCAACACTGAGGTATCCTACTCAACTATGGTGGCCACTTTAATTGTGCCCAGAAAGAGGAAAATTTGTTATTAACTGCCTTTGAGTTAACCACAACTCATGGAGTTCCTGTGTATGAGACTCCTCCAAGTCCCTCTATCCTCCACTGCTCTGCTTATGTTTTGTAGATTTAGGGCTGTGACCTCCTTGATTGGGTCTAGCCATCTGGCATGCAGTCTTCCTCTTTTTTGCTGTCCAGCCTTTCCTAGCATTATTGTCTTTTCTGATTATTCAGTCCTTCTCTGATGTGGCCAAAATGCAATAGCCTCAGCTTCATCATCTTGGCTTCCAGGGAGAGTTCAGACTTGATCTGTTCTAGTAGCCATTTGTCTTCTTGGCTGTCCAGGGTATTTTCATCACTCCAGCACCCCATCTCAAATGAGTTGATTTTCTTTCAGCCCTCTTTCTTCACTGTCCAGCTCTCACATCCATACATGGTTATGGGGAGTACAATGGCTTGGACAATTCTAATTTTATGGTTCCATTTTATAATAATAATAATAATAATAATAATAATAATAATAATTTTTATTTCTATCTTCCTGCCTCTCCCAATGGATTGAGGCGGGATCACAGCAGAGTTAAAATTACACTTACAATATTACAGCATTAGTTACTGCACAATTAAAACCACAGCTAAAAATATTAAAACATAAGAACATAAAAGCATAGAAACATAAAACATCAATCAATCACAGGCTCAGCTGCTCTGATATATGACATTCCATTGTATATCATAGCTGCCCTTCCCACTGCTAGTTTTTTTCTTTATTTCGTGACTGTAGTCTCTGTTCTGATCAATGTTTGAGCCAAGGTATGGGAACTTTTTAATTATTTTGATTTCTTCTTTATCTAGGGTGAATTTATGTAGCTTTTCTGTGGTCATTATTTTTTATTTACTTTATGTTCAGCACTAAGCCTGCATTTATACTTTCTTCTTTGAGTTTCCTTAGTGATTGTTCCAAGTCAATGATGTTTTCTACTAGTATTATGGAGTCATCTGCATATATTAGATTATTGATATTCCATCCTCCTATCATCTTCTGAATCTAAACATTCTTCTGAATCTGCTCTCCTTATGATATTTTCTGCATACAAGTTGAACAAAGAGAGAGCTGACATCAGGCGTCCCTCAGGGCGCCATCCTATCCCCCATGCTATTTAACATTTACATGAAGCCGCTAGGCGAGATCATCCGGAGACATGGGGCATGGTGTTATCAGTATGCTGATGACACCCAGATTTATTTCTCTATGTCTCCGACTGCTACAGTGACTAAGGATGGCATCTCTCTGGATGCCTGCCTCGGGTTGGTAATGGGGTGGATGAGGGAAAACAAACTCAGGCTGAATCCAGAGAAAACGGAGGTACTAGCAACAGGTCCCTCAGGTCCTGGGAAGGAAATTAGTCTTCCTGTCCTGGAAAGGATCACACTTCCCCTAAATGACAAAGTTCACAGCTTAGGAGTACTCCTGGACTCATCGCTACAATTGTCATTTCAAGTAGATGCGACAGCCAGGAGTGCTTGGTGCCAACTTTGGTTGATATGCCAACTGCGTCCTTACCTGGACTGAAAGGACCTTGAAGCAGTGGTACATGCACTGGTAATCTCTCACCTTGATTTCTGTAATGCGCTCTATATGGGGCTAACTTTGTACCAAGTTCGGAAGCTTCAATTGGTACAAAATGCGGCAGCCAGATTGGTCACTGGTTCTTCAAAATTTGACCATATAACACCTATTTTGAAAGATCTTCATTGGCTACCCATCGGCCTCCGAGCCCAATACAAGGTGTTGATTATTACCTATAAAGCTCATGCCCGAGTTACTTAAAGGAATGCCTCTCCCTATATAGTCCGCTCCGCACTCTTAGTATGTCCGGGTAAAATCTGTTGAAGGCACATCCAGCTAGATTGGTTTCAACCTCCCAAAGAACTTTTTACTTCGGTGGCTCCTAAACTATGAAATAACTTTACGGAAGAGATCCATTTTATTACCTCCTTGGAGGCTTTCAAGAGGGCAGTTAAGATGGATCTCTTCCGGCAAGCCTACCCACCCAATTCTTTGTAAGGACTGCACCCCACTCTTCTATTTAGGATGACAATATTGTTTTAAACGGTTTTTAATGATGAATATTATATGTTTTATTCTTGTATACTGTTGTTGTTGCTCAACTGTAATCCCGCTTCAATCCACCTGGGAGAGGTGGGAAAATACAAATAAATTTATTATTATTATTATTATTATTTATTATTATTAAAATGCAGCTTTGTCTGACCCCTTTGCCAATTGGGAATTATTCTATTTCTCCATATTCAGTTCTAATAGTAGCCTCTTGTCCTAAGTACAGTTACTTCATCAGAAAAATCAAATGTAGTGGCACTCCCATGTCTATAAAAGCCATCCATAACTTTTTTTGGTCTATGTAGTCAAATACCTGTATAAACCACATGCTGATTTTCCTCCCCTGGAATTCCTTGGTATAATCCATTATCCATTGTATGTTTGCAATGAAGTTCTTAGTATATCTTCCTTTCCTGAATCCTACTTGCACATGGGGTATTTCTCTCTCCATATATGATTGGAGTCAGTGTTGCAGAATTTTGAGCATAATTTTGCTTGTGTTGGAAATTAATGCTATGGTTCTGTAATTGCTTCAGACTTTTGTGTCTCCTTTTTTGTGGATGGGGATGCATACTGATAGTTTCCAGTCTGTTTTCCCTCTGCTGGCCACTGCTTTGTTTTCCATATTTGATGGCATATTTTAGTTACCACTTGAATTGATTCTGCCTGTGTGGATTCTAGCTGTTCAGTTGGAATATCTATCATTCTTTGTGTTATTTATTTATTTCATCTCTTTTATACAGCTCTTCTGTGCATTGCTTCCACCCTCTTTTTATATCTTCTTGGTTTGTGGTATATTCTTCTTCTGGTCATAGAAGAAGCTCTAGGTCAGTGATGGCGAACCTTTCTTGGTTCGCGTGCCGGGGCGGGGCTTCTTCCCCTGGGGGCAGGGACCGTGTGCAGGGGGCAGGGTTTACAGCCTGGGGGCGGGGACAGTGTGTCAGGGGGCGGGGCTTTCCGCTCTCCAGGGGCAGGGCTTCTCCCCCAACCCTTTCCCTGGCCTCCAGCTGGGGCCCCTTCTCCTGCCCTCCTGGCCTTCCCAAACCCATGGCAGCACCGCCTTGGGCCTGGGAAGGGAAGGAAGGAAGGAGAAGCAGGCAAGGGCCGTTTCTTCTTCCTTCCTCCCTTTCCCAAACCAAAGGCAGTGCTGCCTTGGGCCTGGGAAGGGGAGGAAGGAAGGAGACGCGGGCAAGGTCCCCTTCTCCTGCCCTCCTCGCCTCCCCAAACCCACGGCAGCACTGCTTTGGGCCTGGGAAGGGGAGGAAGGAAGGAGAAGCGGGCAAGGGCCGTTTCTCCTTCTTCCTCCCTTTCCCAAACCGAAGGCAGTGCTGCCTTGGGCCTGGGAGGGCGAACAAGGGAAGGAGAAGCCAAGGAGGAGGAGGCTGGGCACGCGTACCAGCCTCCTCCTCCTCGGCTTCCCTTTCCTCCGCACGAAAGGGCTCCATGGAGCCCTTTCGCGCGGAGGAATAGGAAGACGGCTGGAAGGAGGAGACAGACGCGCACGCGCCTCTTTCTCCTCCTCCCAGGCGCCATTTTCTGGCTTCCCGCTCTCTGAGAGAGACAGCGGGAGGCCCGAAAATGGCAGGGAGGTGGCGGAACGGGCACGCGCCCATTCTGCCTTCTCCCTTGCCCTGTGCCTGGCGAAATGGCGCCGTGTGCCACCCGTGGCACGCGTGCCATGAGTTCGCCATCACGGCTCTAGGTGGTTTCTTCCAACTCTATGATTCTATGAAATCTATGAAACTTCCCTTTGATTTCTGAACTCCCTACAAATTCTAATTTCTTAACTTTCCCGTTTTTACTATCTCTTTGTTGTTAACTACTGTAAAGTTGACATTGACATTGTAGTCCCCAATTATCAACAGCCTGTTCAAGTCTTGCAAACTCAGGACCAAGATTTCTTTGATTCAGCATGTCCATCTGTAATGCAGTCTTCCTCTTTTCCTGCTGCCAAGCAATCTTGTCTGTTTTCATAGAATCCTTCAATTTCTTCCTCTTCTGCCCCTGTAGTAGGAACATAAACTTGGTTATGGCTATATTTATTTATTTATTTATTTATTTATTATATATTTTAAAAAAAGTATAACAGCTTTTTCTTTTTTTTTACATTGATTGTACATTTTCCATTTCCCCCCCCACAATATGTACAGATAAACATACAATCATGTTCTTATTCCCACTTATCGTTTATACATTCTTCTTTTTCTTAAATAAAACTTCCATCCTCTGGAAACTTACTTTCATATTGACATTTGAATCTGTTAATCTTAAAATTATAAATCAATATTCAACCAGTTCCTTCACCTTTTCTAGTTTATATTAATATCTGCTAATTTCTTCCAAATTAAACATGAATTTTTCCATATTTGCCTATTGTTTGGTTCTTTAACTCAAAACTCTTTTGTAATTCTGGCCATACATCATTTTTTTTCAACCTGGAGTATTCCTTTCTTATGTTTCTGTTATGGTTCGTCGGTACCTAGCTCTATTTTTGCGGTTTTATCCTGTGTTTTCTGTATTCGATCAATATTATCTTTGACTATTTACAAGAATATTCTTCTTCCTTTACATGCTAATATTTTTCATATTAAGGCCTATTTATCTTGTTAGAGATTTCTTGTTTACATACCCAGAAATATACTGCTATACATTAGTATTACAAGCTTTTCATAATATACATTTCCATTTAATTTTTAGAAAATTATAAAAAATTTTCCAACATGATTGTACTTCTTCTTCTGTTTTGTCTTTCATCCATGCTGTTAATCTGTCCATTTCAGCTGTCTCGTAGAGCTTGATAATCCATTTTTCTAAAGATGGTATTTTTGTGCTCTTCCAGAATTTCGCATATGTTATTCTTGCACAAGCTAATGCATAAAATATGAGTCTACCATTTAATTTCATCAATTCATTATCTACCATTCCCAACAAAAACACTTCTGGAGTAAATGGGATTTCAAGTTTTAAATCTATTCTCAGACATTTATATATACCAATCCAATATTGTCTAGCTAACTTACACGTCCACCACATATGAAAATAAGATCCAGTTTCTTTTCTACATTTCCAACAAATGGAATTTACATTCTTGTACATATAAGATAGTTTTCTGGGGGTGAGGTGCCATCTATATACCATTTTATAGATATTCTCTTTTATTTGTTGTGAAGTTGTGTATTTCAAATCTTTCAACCAAACTTTAACCCAGTTTTCGTATTTTAGGTTATGGCCTACATTCTGAGCCCATTTTACCATAGTGTGTCTGACTACTTCCTCTTCTGTATCCCATTCTTGCAACATTTTATAATAACTGGAGATCAGTTTTGTTTTTCCTTTTAGCATGATTTCTTCCCATTGCATCTTTTGACTTTCTATCCCCTTTAACTTTTTATCAATTTTCCATCTTTCATATAATTGTTTATGTAAATACCAATGGCATATTATACCTGTTTCTCTTAGTTCTGCCTGAGATTTTATTACTGCTTCTCCTTCTGGATTAATTGTTAATAAGTCTGAATAATATAGCCAATTGGGTTTCCCTAGCCCTTCTTTACCAAAAAAAGCTTCGTGAGGGGAACAACATTGTGGAATGTTTCTACAGAGTCTTATTTTTAACTTTTCCCATACTGACAATAAAGCTCTTTTCACAATATGATTTCTGAATTCCTTGTGTATCTTGTCTTTATCGTAAAAGATATAACCATGCCAGCCATATCTCATGTCTCCTCCTTCTAATGCTAAGGTTTTTTCTTCATTCAACAGTATCCAAATAGATAACCAGTTTAAAACAGATGCAAAATAATACAGTTTCAAGTTCGGTAAGCTCAGGCTTCCTCTACTTTTACTATCACACATGATCTTCTGATTAATTCTGGCTCTCTTCCCTCCCCAGATGAACTTTGAGATATCTGCCTGCCAATTTTTTAGTGGTTTAAATGAATGCAATATCGGAATAGTCTGAAATAGAAACATAATTTTGGGTAGTACATTCATTTGTATTACCGCTATCTTTCCAAGGAAGGATAACTGGAGATTTTCCCATTTCTTTAGGTCTGCTTTAATTTCCTTCCATGTTTTGTCGTAATTGTTATGGTAGAGATCGGTATTTTTGTTTGTCAGTTTGATTCCCAAGTATTTTACTTCTTTTTCTAAACCAAAACCACTTTCCCTCAGTAGTTTCTGTTCCTCTTTACTATCTATATTTTTTGTCATCATTACAGTTTTACTTTTGTTAACCTTTAAACCAGATATCTCCTCAAAATCTTTCAATACATTCACCAAGGGTTTAATTCCTTTCTCGGGGTCTTCTAATATAAACACAATATCATCAGCAAATGATCTTAATTTAAATTCAAACTTTTTAATTTTTACACCTTGAATTTCTTTCTTGCCTCTTACTGTATTACATAGGGCTTCTAAAACAAAAATGAAGAGAAGAGGGGACAGGGGACATCCCTGTCTCGTACCTTTAGTTATGCAAAATTCTTCAGTTTTTTCTTGGTTAATGATCAATCTGGCTTTTTGATTATTATAGATTTCTCGAATACATCTTAAAAACACTGGACCTGCTTCAACCTTTTCTAACATATAAAGCATTGTATCCCAACAAACATTGTCAAAAGCCTTTTCCAGGTCAGTAAAAATTAGCGCTAATTTTTTTTCGTTGTGATTTTCAAAGTATTCTAATACATCCTTTATAATCCATGTATTATCTTTAATCTGTCTCTGCAGTAAAAACCCTGATTGATCTTCATGTATCCAGCTTTTCAGTATCTTAATGAAGAAGTTATGGCTATATTTATGAGTTTTCCCTGAAGATTTATATAATTTGGTCAGACGACTATATCCCCTAATTGCTTTTGCTACACCTCTCCTCAGTATGAATACCACCCAATTTCCCGCTAGATTTTCATTTCCTGAATAAAACACTGTAATTATATGACTCAAAAATATCCTATTCCTGTCCACTTTAGCTCCCTTACCCCTAGTATTGCAATGTTTATATGTTGCATTTCTTGTTTTATAATGTTTAGTTTCCCCTGATTCCATGTTCCTATCATAAGTGTTGTGTAGCTTCAAAGTTTCGTTTCACTTCTGAGCACATCAACAGCTGAATGTCCTTTCTGCTTGAGTCCAGTTGTGTCATTACCCACAGGCAGCACTACTTGTAGTTGTCCTCTGGCTTTTCCCTAGTAGCTTGTTAAGTACCTTTTTACCTGGAAGTCTCATCTCCTGGCATTATCTCTTGTTTCCTTTTATCATCATAAGGTTTTCATGGTAAAACAGCATTAGGAATTGATTTAGTGGTGCCTTCTTCTGCACCAAACTAAGTGCTAGGGCCTGTACACATGGGCCAAAAGGCTCATGCTCCCCCCGGCCTTGGGTTGTTCTGAATGGATGATGCAGGCCATGAGTCCTGGGTTGGGATTGTCCACTCTGGATGCCAATCTGGCAGTTCTGGACCAATCCTGGCACAAACGAACCTTAGCTCAAGGCAAAAAGACCTCTCTGTTTGCTGCAGAATTTCTTTGTAACTTTACAGTGAAAGTCGCACACCTCACAGCCCCATACACCCTTTATCTGTCTCCACCATTGTGTTGTCTTAGAAGACTCCAGTCAAGGTCTCTGACACTGGATGAGAGTACCTGGCCATTTGGGTGTAGCCAGGTGCTCTGTTTTTGCCCTTATGGGCTGCAATTTTTTTTTGGGGGGGGGTATTCTGAGAAGATGTAATGGTGGAGGCAGGTAAGGGGCATGTGGCAGCAGTGGAGCCATGGCACAGCAGCAGGTGTGTGTGTGTAAACACCCATTTGTCATGCAGCCTGAGGTCTCACCTGGGTCAGAACTAGGGCAGGATAATACACAGGCTTAGCCCATGCTATCCTGCCCATTTGTTTAGGCCCTTAGTTATGGTGTCTCTGAGAGATCCTCTGCGAGTGTCAACATCCACTATTGCTGCTGCCCAGTAGCTGTTTGGCCCATTTAGTCTGGCTTCTCAGCAAAATCCTGTCTGACATGGGAGACACTGCCAGCAGCACTCCTGCCCTAATCATAGCCCCTTGCCTCACTGAAAAACACAATCCCACCACTATGGAAAGGTAGTGCCATGGTGGATACTATTCTTACTTAACTACCTATTTTCAGTCTTTAAATCTTGTTTTTGTCCAGATGAACTGTCTATTAATTTCCCTCACACAATAAAGGTAGCCTATTTGTTGACACCCTGTTATTATTTGTGAACATGCCATGCCATCATAGCAAATCATCCACCCATTGCTCACGTCTTCAGCACTGCCATCAACCTCATAAATCTCCTTAGCATATTATATATATATATATAATTTCTGCATTTAACAGAAATATTACTATGTCTATTACAAACATCCCTACATAAATATATCCTATTGCTTATACAGCAGCTAGATGGCACTACTGGCTCTAATACTTCCATTTTAATTTTTGTTTTAATCAGCTCTTGTTTGGAGAGCTTTCTTACTGATCTTTTTCAGTTATTCCTTTTGCCTAAAGCTATAGCTTTGGACAAGAATGAAGACCATGAGTTTGAGATTAATACTCAGAAAACTCAAGGAAATTTGTTTTCTTATCAGTTCATCAGTGATGCAAGAGGTATTCTCACTGAAAAGGCAGACTGAAAGATTGTCATACTCTTTCTTTCTTGCCTGCCTAGGCTCAAATAGGTTATTTTTTATACATTGTGAATAATGAAAGCACATAAATAAAATAAAATAAAATATATAGTGTATATTCATGTTGGTGCAGTTGTTGCTTATGGCAACTCTATGAAGAAGAGGTCCCCAAGAGCCACCATCAAACACTCAGGGCCATGGCTTCCTAGATTGAATCAATCTACCTGTAGAATGGTCTCCTTAATTTCCTACAGCTTTCCTTTTACCAAGCATTAAGAGCATACAATTCATACTTTTCAATACTACATGAGTGGCTAATAAAATAAATAAATAAATAAATAAATAAATAAATAAATAAATGTTGATGAAAAGATTTTTTTGATCCTACCCCTGTGCTTCAGATTTTTTGGCAATCATGTTTTCAGTTTAAAAAAACAACCCACATAATAATGAACGGCTTTTCTGGATGTAGCCATCTTTTCATCATGTCCAGCTATAAACCAGAGCTTACCCATTCCTGAGCTATATAAACAAAACTGAGGCTATTGTACTTTGGCCACATCATGAGAAGGCATGAATCATTAGGGAAGACACTAATGCTGGGAACAGTAGAACATAGTAGAAAGAGTGAAAGATCACATACCAGATGACTGGACTCAATTTGGGAGATCATAGGATGGAGGGGGGGGGGGGTCGGAGATGTCTCATCCACAGAGTTTCCATGAGCCAAGGTCAGCTCAAGATCAGCTAACTACTACAACTGGTGGGGAAGGCACAAAACAGGAGTTGGGGTTCCACATAATTCCCACCCCTGATCCGAGGCAGCTGTTATGGGGAAACTCTATTCCAATCACTCCTTGTAAAATCCCTTCAGTGGGTCCCCCAACACAATGGGACTGCAACATGTGAACCTTTTGAGCCAAGGATGATCCAGTTCTGCCTGTAGAGGTTCTCAAAGCATCTGGAAACAGAAGGTATGGAAGATGGTTCTGACCAAGATTCCTTCACTATTCCAAGCAGAGCATAAGAATGATAACATCTCAGGCACAGCCAACTCAGGTTAGATATATTGCAAAACTGGACCCGATTCCGATGGTAGTGCTTTGACATCTATGGCTAAGGCTTTGGCCATCCAAAAAATCTGCCTTGCTTCCTCCATCAGAGAAAATGAAGTTTTATCTCTCACATCCATAGCTGGTGGCGAAGGAGAAGAAAAATCACAGTCATCATCTGATAATGCGTCAGTAGTCTCAATAGTTAATAATCTACAGTATTTATAGTCAAAATCCGAAGGAGATTTTTTTTTTTAAAATTTAGAAGCCAGTATATAGAGCATGATTGTGTAAAGATGGCAGTCCTGTCTTTTAAGATCATCTCTCTGTTTCGAGGTTACCCCTGTCTGAAGGGCTGTCCTATCCAATTTCAGTTTAATGACAAAGAACCATAAAAAGGCCAAAAAGAAGCTTGAAGTTTTAGGAGCTGGACAGTGTCAGTGTGAACA
Organism: Sceloporus undulatus; assembly: GCF_019175285.1. Lineage (NCBI taxonomy): Eukaryota > Metazoa > Chordata > Lepidosauria > Squamata > Phrynosomatidae > Sceloporus > Sceloporus undulatus. The sequence continues at coordinate 311,432,756 of NC_056523.1, read as the reverse complement.
GCACATGAGTCACCTGATTATGGGAGTCACCTGATTATACCTGATCCCACTATGGCTAAACCACTGAAGCTCCTTGCAGCTATATCTAGAAATTTGTCCTCTTTTGATGGTGATTTTTGGCACATTTTTTTCCCTTACAGGTGAAAACTGAAACACCTTTTGGCTAAAATATTTTGTGGTCATTTCGATTAAGTGCTAGTTTGGTTAATGCCCGCAGAAATACAAGAAGCAGAGTCAAGTGCTTGACTAGAGTTTTCCAGGCAATAGCACACTTAGATGTTACCGTGTAAGCAGTTATGCAAAATCAAAAGTTGCCCATTAATTTAATTCCTACAGGCAGGAGACATCAGCATTCCTTGAGACAGAATTTGTTAGATTCTCCCACCCTAGTCTATACACATATGTCAAGAAAAGCAATCACCAGGGCAGCTCTCCCAGCTGAGCACATGGTATTTATTTATTATATTATATTTATGTTTCTTCCTCTCCTTCCTCCAAGAGTTTCAGAGTGCTATTTGAGCCTGATGATGCCACTGTGAAGTAGGTGGCCCTGAAAGGGGGGGGGGAGAGAGAGAGAGAGAGAGAGACTTGCTCAAGGCCACCCAGTGAGCTTTGTAGCTTAGTTTCTTAGGTTTAAACTCAACATTTTAGCTATTGCACCATAGCTGGAGATATGAAATCTGCAATTAATACATTGAAAACAAAACAAAACAGGAAAATAGCAACAAAGGACCCTGAACTGTGAAAAGTTAAGCATATACATGACACAAAGAACAATAACTCCAGCAATGATAATACATTCCTTGATCCAGAATGATATTTTCCATTTTAAAATCTCCCATCCCTATTCCTCTCCCCCCCTCTCCTTCTCACCTAGTTTGAACCCAATGGAGCAGAACATCCCTTCCTGAACACTTCAGGAGCAAAAACAAATGGGCCAACTTAAGAAGTTAGAAAGAAAGATGGTTATTCAGCTTTGCCTACCTCTCAAGAAAAGTCAGGAGTTGCACAGTAAAGCTGTACAGTCAGCTGCACATAGCAGAACTCTGGAGCTCAAGCATGAAATTGCACCCTCCAATTGCCAAGCCTCATTTGCTTTTCTCTCTGGTTTGCAGCATGGGCTTCAGTGAGTTCCCAGACACTCTACTGCTTCATCATTTTTTTTAAAAAATGCATTTGCTAACTTGATCTACAATCCAGTTAATACTAAAGTGGTTCACTGGAACCTTTTTCCTACTTGCTGAAATTACTGGAGTTAGACTGGTGTAACGTCATGCTTCAGCTTAGATGGGCTGTGGTTCTAATGGATTTGCTTAATCAAACTTTCTCTGTGTAGTGCTGATCTTGTGGAAATATCTGCTTGAACTCACTTATTGTTTACTGAGTGCAGTCTTTCCCATAGGCTTGATAGGTAGCCCCTTATTCCGATGTGGCATGCTAATCCAATTCTTTGTTCCAACTTAGCTCTACCAGGTATGATAGCAAGTAAGGTGAAGCAAGTCAAAGCAGAAAGTGCAAAGGCAGGTTTATAGTTGAACATTAAGAAAACAAAAATAATGACCATAAATGATTTACACAACTTTACAATAGACAGTGAATACAGTCATCCCTCCATATTTGCGGATTTGATATTTGCGGATTTGGTTATTCACAGATTTCATTAACATGTTCTCTCTAGGACTGTCTAGGTCCTCCAGTGCAACTCTGTGGTCAACTTTAACTAAAAGTTGCACTGAAAGACCATTTGTTGCTACTCCAGTGCCATTACAAAAGACAATAATGCTTAGTAAGGTTGAAGGAAGTAGGAAAAGATGAAGACTGCATATGAGATGGATAGATTCAGTCACAGAAGCCCTGAGTCTGCAAGCCCTGAGCAAGACTGTTGAGGATAGGATGACATGGCGGACTCTCATTCATAGGTTTGCCCTAAGTCAAAGTCGACTTGAAAAAGCAACAAATGGTGTAGTGGTTTGGGTATTGGATTAGGACTCTCACTGTCTCAGCCTAAGAGAAAGACAATGGCAAAACTCCTCTGAATGAATCTTGTCAAAAAAGCCTTATGATAAGATTACCATGGCGAGTTACAGACCGCCCGTTTGGGGCGGCCTGTAACTGGCCCTTTCCCCACTGTATCGGGGCCTCAGCTGCCACAACGGCAGCCTCTGAGGCCCCGATCTGCCGCTTTCCAGGCTGCGGGGAAGTGGCAAAAGGCTGCTTCCTCGCGGCCTGGAAAGGGGTGTCCTTGGGGCTTCATGCCCCAAGGACACCCAGCGGCAGTGGGGACGTGGAGAAAGGGGCCGCTCGGCCCCTTTCTCATTTGTGTCGCTGGTGCAGCTGTGCAGAGGCTGCGCCAGCGACGCAAGTCCTGGAAGGAGCTCCGAAACGGAGCTCCTTCCAGGGCCGCGGAAAGGGCGCTCCAGGCGCCCTCGCGTAGCCCCACTACGTCACTTCCGTGCCATCCCATTTGGAGGCGTACTCATGGTGGTGCCCCTGTGTATAGGGCGCCGCCATTTTCTACGCGCTCCGCGCATATTAGGATTATAGGCGTCAGGAACTGATCCTAACCCTCCGCGCGTACTTTGTGCATGTCTGTAATGTGCTCCATAAGGCAGAGTTTACTTGAAGGCACATAACAACAACAACACCTTTTAAAGAGTGAATACTGCCCCATCCGATGTTATGAATTAAATTTGCAGTAGTGCTGCAAAGGAAAGTGTTGACTTGGGCTGATTTTTATGGTAACTAGCTTTTCTTCAAGTCCCTGCCCAAACCAAGACAGAGTTTCACATATTAACACATGGCAATAATATTTTCAGCCTGTAAAAAGATTGCACTGCTAATTTCTGAGATCATGCTGCTGTTCAAGATACAGGACAGGACACCCTTAGCTGGCAAGTACATATTGTTAACTTTCATCTTTCCCCCCTCATTCTGAACCCTCTTATTAGTAAGAGCCAAACTTCTTCATATTCTGTTTTTCTATTAAAGTGCAAACAGAACCATTAAAGACAGACAGAAAACACAAATAAATATAGTAATAATTTAAGACTAGTTCCCTCAGTAACTTGCCTGCCAATAAAGATATTTTTCAAAAATCCTTCTTTTCCTGCATCCAGCTTCTGAAAGCAGGGGGGTGACTTCCAGAATCAGTGCCACTGGGCCAAATTTTGAAACTTTCTTCAGATACATTTGTCTGGCATTAATGTGCCAGGTGAAGTCATTCATATTTTCCTATTTTAAAAACAGTATTTCAGGTACTTACAATGGTTTTATAACTGTTCGTTTTGTCCTACTGGTTGTAGTTGAGAGTGGCATTGTATAACATTGAATACAGATTTAGTTAGAATCACACATAGCTGTTCGCTATGGAAAAGAAAAGAAAACAATTCATGGTGTCAAAGTGCCATGGAATGCTTATTCCATGTAATAGAATTTAGAGCTGGAAGGGACCTTAAGAGTCACCCTGGTTCAGTCCTCAGCCTATGCAGGAATCACTGCTCCAAACATCCCTGACAGATATTGCACTTAGTTCCCATTGAAATTAGTGAAACATCATGACTAGTTTGTTTCACTGGTTTTAGTGGAACCTGTATAATCAATTCAATCTGGATCCAATGCACTCCATTTACTGGTGGGTCAGCAGTGAAGGGATGGCAGGCAAGGCACTAGAATATGTAATAGAAGCATATGTAGTACACACTTTGTTGGAACTGAAAACATATTAGTTACAGCTGTTAGAGCCTACCCACCAAAGGAGCTATGGAGCTGGCTGACCTCCTTGCCAACTGACATCCCCACCCCACCTGCTGGAGGAAAATTTATTTTGTAGAATATATTTGTAATTGAAATTTGTAGTTGTGGTCTAGTTGTAATAGGTTCGATTAGTCTTGTGTTTAGAACTTTTTCCTTGCATGCTGTTTTATAGTATCAAAATTATGTGTTCAATAATTTTTTTTAAAAAAAAGGTAAAGATAAAATGAGCTCAACACACCATGCCTCACTTAAAAAAAAACAAACAATGGGAAGAGCCCAGGTCCAAAATACCACTACAAACAGAGCCCCTGTCTCAAATAATGGAATGAGTAAACAGGAAGGACACAACAACTGGCAAAACTCAAGGAGCTACATTGTAAGACCTCACATTTCTCTATACTGGTCAATAACAAAATGTGCTCTTTGAGCCTACAGACTGGTACACTGATGGCTGTTCTACCCAGTGGTGTCACTGACCTCTTCACATTTCACACTATACAGAATTGTTAGTAGTAACGTTTTTTGTACTAATATTGCTCATATGTCATAATTCCTGTATATCACTGAATGTAATGGCAAATAGTTGTGACATAAACAACTAGCAAAATTAAAATTATACCTTTAAACAACAATATCATACACAGAGCCCAAACGTATTTACATGCACGTAGTTTCATGCAGTTAAAGTGAAAATCTGGTAAATCTGATGTTTTTAAAGAAAATTTTAAAAGAATGTATTTTAAACAATATTAAATTTAATTTTTTTTAAAAAATGGCGGTCTCTCCTTTCTCCTCCCACTGAGCCTCACCTCACACCATTTCTTCCACTGAGCTCCAGCATTTTAAAGGGATGCAGGTGAATACTACAAACCATTTCTGCCAAAAGGCTATTGTTTGGGGGATAGTGTCACCTCCTTCTTAAGGTGTCACCTGGTGTGGTGTGGACTCCCCAAACCCCCCTAGTGATGCCCCTGCTTCCATCTTGCAAACCTAGTACAAGTTATGGTTTTCAACATCCTCCTCCTCCTAGAAACCTCACTTTACAAAATTAGGATCTTGGACAGCACCCTTGTTAAAGATCATCAAGGCCGGGTAAATTGTACAACACAACCAGCTGAATAACCAAAAACAGGAACAGAAATTCATTTACCTACTTTTCAACAGAAATAAGAAACATAGTCATGTGACCACTTTTGTGTGTAAAGTCCTTTAATTTGGAAATTTTTAGGATTTATTTCTGTCCGCTATGGAAAAGAAAACAAAACAATTCATGGTGTCAAAGTGCCATGGAATGCTTATTTCTCACACATGTGGGTCAGGGTTTGTGTTGAGTAAGTCTTTACCATATTAGTTAATCACTTTGTTATGCAAGGAATTTCAGTTTCCTAACCAAAACAAACCAGGGATTCACTTAAGCCACATCATAAACTTGTTATGACGTCTCTCTGAGTGGAGAGGGATACACGCATTCTTTGTCCATTAATGACTCCTGTCTTTCATTTGGTTTTTTTTGTAATGTTATTGGCAACGTGGTACAAAAGCAAATACGGCCTTTGTCTTTTTCCACACAGACAACACAAACGTGCTTCCATTTTGAAAACTAAATGTAGCAACAGGCTGGTTTGGTCTTTACCAAATCTTCTGTGATTTCTTTTTAATGGCTCACACTGACAGATAAAATCGGTCATAATTAAAAAGGAAGAAAGAAGAAACCAACTCAAGTCAAACTCTGTTCTTCTTCCCCTTGAATGCTTTCTCAAAACTCAGATTGATCATTTTTATTTGACTCTTGCAATCCAGTGTGTTACAGTTCAGGAAGAATTGTGCCATATGACTTGATATTGTTGTCATACAAAGACATTTTGATGGCTGAGTCAGAATAATAATTGTGCACTTCCAAAATCAAGGTGCATAATATATTCAAAGTATTCTGATACCAGAGACAGAAAATCCCACATATACTCCTCTTCCTTTTGTGTATGATAAATACAGTAATAAATTAAATAACCAGACATTGGCTGTACTTTCATGACATGTAAAATCACTTGCATCTCTTCCTACTAATAGGGCTGGCCTTGCTAATGGCAATCAACACTAGGCTAGCATGTGTACAATAAAAAGGCCTGTATCTCGAGTAACTCATGGTTGCAGGAACAGTGTCTGGATCAATCTCATGCTGCATAGGAGGAAAACTAGATGATAATGTTAGGAAATGACATGTATGTGACCACAAGATAGAGCTGTAGTGGAACCTATTACAGTTCCAGTAGCAGTTGACAGTTGACACTTGTATTATGGAATGTTGATGCTGTCAGTCCTTCTAAGAGAGAGTGTCAGTTGTGACAGTTGGTGTTAGAGTAACTGCCTCTCAGTTTTTTGTTGTTATGGTTGCTTGGTTGGCAAAGTAATTTATTTATTAAAGTAACTTATTTATTAAAGCCCTCGTGTAGAGAGAAGGCTTGAAGTGCTCTTGTTGTTATTTCTCAAGCCGGGAGCTTAAGGCCTTTTGCAGTGGTGAAGGAACATTTTCCTTCTTGGCCTGAATACCTTTGCAGACATCTCTTCAGATTCCTTCTCCCTGGCGTCCTGTCGACGTGGTTCAACTCTGTAGGTGGCCGTGGTGAACACAGTGCGTCTTTCCATGCCCTAACTTTTATGACATACAAAATCACTTACGTCTCTTCCTACTAATAGGGCTGGCCTTGCTAATGGCAATCGACACTAGGCTAGCATGTGTACAATAAAAAGGCCTGTATCTCGAGTAACTCATGGTTGCAGGAATAGTATCTGGATCAATCTCATGCTGCATAGGAGGAAAACTAGATAACTCATGAGTTATGTCTGGCCTTCCAAGGCTTTTTCTTTGATCTGCACTGTCCCATGAAGCTAGAACATCAAGAACTTGCCATTCAAAGAGAGTAAGATTTGGGGACTCAGATACACAATGTAGGATTGAAGTTACCTATTTCAGTTGTATAGAACCATTGATGGAAGGTCACACTGCATCAACACATTTAGATGTTTACTGTGATATACTGTATTCCCTGTTTCACTGGAGAGGGAATGTTATGAAAATGTTACCTCATAAAGCACTGAATGTTCAAATCCTAGATGTGTATATGATCATGTATTAGAAAGCTGCCTGCTGAATAAAATTGTTGCCTATTGCAGTGTCATCTCTTTTGAGTATGTGTTTGACACTGGATTCATCTTGTGCTATTTATTGGGATTATATGGAGAGTTATGGGGAAAAACTGACAAAATGGCAATTAGCCTTGCATCCCATCAAAAGATTTAATATTTGTTAATTAAACATAAATAATCTTGAACAACCCAAAACAAACACTGGTTGTTTATTCCCCCCACCCCTCTCAATTTGGTTTAGCTGCAAACTTGTTGATTTCCTTTGGTCTGTGAGATCTGAGTGAATCCACAAACTGCATCCAGAACTGTAAGGAACATCTTCTATATGCCAATAAGCAGTAGAATTCTATCTAAATGTATGTACATAGTTTCATGTGGTTATATATATATATATATATATATATATATATATATAATGTTAAATTTATTTTTAAAAAATCCTGGGGCCTCTCCTTTTACTTCCCACTGAGCCTCATACCACTCACAGCATTTCTTCAGTGTTTAAAGGGACACAGGAGAATGCCATAACCTGTTTCTGCAAAAAGTCAGATATTTGGAGAGCAGTGGTGTTACTCCCCCCCCCTTAGGTTATCATCTGATGCAGCCTGAACCCCCCACACCCACTAGTGATACCCCTGCTCTGGGGTATTATGGATCAAATTCAAAATAACCATAACAGTTTGGAGAGCTGGACCAAAATGAATATCAACAGGCACAAACATAAAGTGCCATAGTTCTTGGCAGAGTTTGACATCTCACAAATATCAGGATAGTTGAAATCCCCCATTACTACTACATCTCTCTATTCTGAATGTGTGGTCATCTGTTCCAGGAAGACATCTTACAAGTCCTCGTCTGGCTTGGGGGTCTGTACTAGTAATGACCTCCTTGCTGTTTTCTCCTCCTTATTTTTTACCCAAAGACTCTCAATCTGTTTTCCACCCTCTAAATCATAAATCTCCTTAAAGGTATACACATCCTTGACAAACAATGCTACTATCCCTCCTTTCCTGGTTGGTCTGTTTCATTGGAATAGGTTATACCCTTCCATAACTATGGCCTAGTACAGACTGTCCCAAAGGGGCGGCCTGCACTGGCCCCTTTTCGCACTGGATTGGGGCCAGGGCAGCCTCACCAGCAGCCCTGTGGCCCCAATCCGGTGTTTTTCCAGGCCACAGAGAAGTGGAAAAGGGGTGTCATTGGGGCTTCATGCTCCTGGACACCCTGGCGCTAAAGAGGGGAAAGGGGCCGCCTCTGCATCTTGGCGTGATTGTTTGTTTGCCACGCCAGCGATGCATGCGCTTAAAAGGAGCTCTGAAACGGAGCTCCTTTTTGCACTTCTGGTAAGGTGTGATAAGCACCCTCCAGCAGCGTGGTGACTTGTCCTGTGTGACGCACCGTTTGGACTCATTGCACAGGACACGTCATGCATGCGCCCCCATGTGGGTAGGGTGGCACTTTAATGGCACTGCTTGCATGGAGTAGAGTTCGGGACTGTGCGGTTGTTGCATTGTCCTGAGCCCTACTATTGCCGCCAGTACAAAGAGAGCAGTACAATAGCATTAGAACAGGTTAAACTGACAAAAAATAGTTTAAATATGCTAAAACACATTAAACAATATAATGAGTTAATTTTTTTAAAAAAAAACTAAAAGCCTTAAAATATATAAATAGCAATTGTTGAGTTGCATTAATGAGACCCAAAGCCTTTGGTGAATATCATTAGGCACCAAATTTTAACTTGGTACCTAATGATAAGAATGATGGTGTCAATTGGGCCTGCATGGGTAAGACATTCCACAATTGGGATGCCACGACTGTGAGAGGGTCTCTCTGGTTCTTGGCTGAGCGAAGCATTTGCTGGATTTTCTTCGTCGGTTTGTAAACCATTTGAAGGTTGTGCTTCTTCACCATTTTGCCTAGCAGTCACAGACAGAAAAGGCAAAGTGGCGAGGAAGCAAAACCTTCAACTGGTTTACAAACCGATGAAGAAAATCCAGCAAATGCTTTGCTTAGCCAAGGACCAGAGAGACCCTCTCACAGCTGCAAGAGTTTACCGAATGCCATGCAGCTGCACACAAGTCTACATAGGGACCACCAAACGCAGTGTGCAAACAAGAATCAAGGAACACGAGAGATATTGCAGACTGGGTCAGCCAGAAAAATCAGCAGAAGCAGAACACGTTACAAATCATCCTGGGCAGAAAGTACTGTTTGAAATTCTAGACCATGCCAACCACTATCATGTCAGGATGCACAGGGAAGCCATTGAAATCCACAAACACCTGGACAATTTCAACAGGAAAGGAAACCCTTAAAGTAAACAAGGTTTGGCTACTAGTCCTGAAAAATAGCAAGAGGAAGACTCAACAAATGCAAATGAGAAATCTCCCAGCAGACAATGAGCAGACACTAGTCCTCCTTTGCATACCCTCCCACCCTGAGGCTTGCCATTAGCAACAGAACAATCCACATGCAAATCACTTCTGCCTTCCCAGGTCACACAGTAGATACCCAACTCCTTTCCAGGCAAGCATTCTCTGAAGATGCCAGCCACAGATGTTGGTGAAACGTCAGGAAGAAACTCTTCTAGAACATGGCCACATATCCCGAAAAACCCACAAAAAACTATGGGTCCAGATAATCTGTTTTCTCCAAGAAGACCAGAGGTTGGCCAGCCAGCACCCTAAAGCTTTCATTCTACTAAATTTGCCACCGTTTCCTCTACCATACTTCCTATCAAATCTTTCAGAGAGGGAGGAGTAGAAGAGGGCAGGACAACCTGCTGCACCAAACAGGAGAGGAAGCATCGTTGGTATGAATGCCTCATAATACTTCATCCTCATTCATTGTGGATAGACAAGGTTCTTTCCAGTGATTTGAGGCAGAAATGGTGTGAAAGTAGAGCAACAAACATAATGAAGGGGTACAATGTTATTCAATTGTTTTTTTTAAAACTAATTTAATTTAAAACTGCTGAATGAGGTAGTCTTATTACTACCATTTGTTTTACCCCAATTAGAGGGAATATGCATTCCCCTTAAGGCTGGGGATAATTCTGAGAAAACGGACATCTGAAACTCAAAAGGATCAAATGGATGGTTGCCGATCTTAGGCAGAAAAAAATGGAACTCACATTTACAAAGGTGTTTACATTTTACATTTACATGTGTTGGAGACATTTGCAGGTTTCAACAAAGTGAACATCTGAGGGGAAAAAGGGATAAGCAGATTTAGGAAGTGGGTTAAAAGGGAACTGCACTTTCAGTGATTCTTGCTACTGTTTCTTAGCTATTTATTTCCTGTTTTTATACCAACAACAACATGGGTGGGAGCTTCCAAGTTAGTCTTTGATTGGCCTTGAGGTCTGTTTATTCCCGCTTCCCATCAGGAAGTAATCATGATAAGCTCTGTGACTCTGTTCTGGACAGATTTTCCACACAGTGTTATTGTCTTTCACTGATAATGTTGGGAACACAGTGCTCTATTCTTGTACTGATTTATTAGGTTTTGCCGAGAGGTACCTTTTTGGTAATGTAAGTGTTTTCCCCCCTAGTAGAACAAGATGCCAAAGATGTAAAATGTCTTGCTACTCAAAAGTATCACATGATCAACAAGCCCTCCCTTATGAGAATGCTGCTGTGACTAGGCATCTTTTCTGTATAAAGCACATATAGATAGAACCAAAGATTGGAAAAGTAACTTCCAAACTCTTGACCAAATATAGCATTTAGAGGAACACCTCCATTTCAACAGATTTATGGAACAACCTTAAAAATAATCTATAAACAATCTAGCTCTGTTTAACCAAGCCCTTGATGTGCCAGTTTTTCCAAAGACATTTGGTAGTTGTCATTGGATGGACTGGATATTCTGAACAATGATATTAATATTAATAAATAATAAATTTTATTTATATACTGCTTTTCCAAAAGATCAAAGCGGTTTACACAGAATTAAAACCAGTTACAAACACATCATAAAAAATAGATAAAAACCAGTAACACAATATACACTATACAAATCTAAAACAGTCATTCAATAGGATCATTCAATAATAATAATAATAATAATAGGATTTATTTATATACCGCCCAATCACTGGGAATCCGAGCGGTTTACAACAGAGGGGATAATAGACAGTTCCCTGCCCTCAGGATTACAATCTAAAAAGACACGACACAAAAGGAGAAGGGAATGGTGGTGGGAAAGGGGATGAGGTCTAGTGTCTCTTCTCTTCCTCTGAGGCCTGGACCAAGGCAGATGGACTGGTGTAAGATGAATGAGTGAGTTCTGACTCAAACCCAGAGCTGAAGAATCAAAGAACCAAGGAACTGTGCTTCAAACATAGCTAAAGGATCAAACAAGATGGTTCCGCGCAAAGCACTGATGTGACGAAAGTATTTGGCAACCGAGGCGAGGAAAGTCTGAAAACTTGGAAGCTGAAGCGGGGTGCCGTCCAGGTGTGACGAACCATGACCGGGAAGGTGCTTATCTCCTGAGTCGCCATGAAGAGGAACTGACAGGACAATGGAGGGCTTTGAACAGAACGAGTTGCTTTGAACATGGACTGATCTGAACAACCTGTCTCTCCTCCCAAAAGAAGAAGTTGAGTAATGGGCCACAATATTGCGAGACTTCAGCAGCCAAAGTCAGAGGGAAGAAAAAGTATAAAGACCCTGGACTTTCATCTCCATTTTGTTGGCATCTACCGCGGCAGTGGTGCATCCCCAACCTTCGAGAACACCTGATCAATATTTGGCGGAAGGAAAGTGTGTGTGAGTATTGTATGAATGTGTGAGTGAAAGAGCTCTTGATAATCAATGTTTGTGTTACTTTTGCGATTCAATAAATGTTACATGCATGGTGTTTAAAACCAAAGTTGGTGTCTCAATGTCTTTGTCTGCCCTACTGTGAAGAAGTCCCTGGAGAGGGAGATTTTCATTACACGCTCTCAGGATAAACAGGTAGCCCTTACAATCTTGGGCATAACACTGGAGGGAGGGCTCTTCTTCTTCCAGGCAGGCCTGATGGAGCTAGCCTGCCTCTCTGTCCCTCAAGATGATGGCTGAAGGGAGGGCTTATTGTCAGGAAGGGGAACAAATGCCAGTGATAGCACTGGTTTTTATCATCCTTTCCACTAGGAGTCTATTAAAGGGCGGCTAAGGGGCTCAACAGACTGCTACCCTAAGGGCTAGCTTGCCGCCTCCCCTTTTAGCACTGGATTGGTGCCGCTGCAACTATATGCCGCAGCCCTGATCTTGCCTTTCCATGGTATAAAAAGGAGCTGCAAAAAGTGGCTCCTTTTTGCGCCCTGGAAAAGGCGCCATAGCCACCGGCGCACAGCTTTTCTGTGCTCCTTTGGCACTGAAGTGCCTCTGAACAGACAAGGGAAAGTGAAAACATCGTCATTGAGGCATTCTGGGTGTATGCAAACTGTAGAACTTTAGAGTACCTGTGCTGTCACTTAGGATTTTGTGGTAGGCATATAATTTGGTATAAGGTCCTGGCCAGGAAAGAGGCAGCAATTGTTTTCTACGAGGCCAGAATGCATACCAAATGAGGGCAAAGTGGTACTAATGTTGGCCTTCCACATTTGTGGCTTTGACTTTGTGGATTTGATTATTCATGGATTTAATTGATATGTTATCTCTAGAAATCTCTAGGTCCTTCAGCATGACTCTGCTGGCACTTGACCATAGAGTTGAGCTAGAGGTATTCTCTCAAGGATAACGATAACAACAACAACAACAACATTTTTTATTTGCAGTTTTTCCACTTTCATTGGGGGTCCTATACCTCTCCAGAGAATGTGGGGCCCCCACGGTATTTGTTCTTTGTTGATAAAATCTTCAATTAGTTTGGACTCTTGCAGCTGCCCATCCCTGCAGACCTCTTGGTTCCATGGGGCTAACTTGTAAAATGAAGCTTGCAAACAATTTGAATTAGATTTTTTAAAATGGGTAACTGTCATGTACAGGAACAATTCTGTTCAGAAATCCCGGCTTTCAGTAATAAAGGCAGAAAAACTTTATTCGGAAACTAATGTTCACCACAGACGTGTCTTGTCAGGATTGTACTGTTAACCTGGAATACTTAAAACACATCATAATGCAAATTTTGAACAGGTTGGCACTCCATTTGCCCATAAACCCAGACATTTTTTTCCTCTTTCTCATGATTGTCTCTCCTTTCACATCATACCATCTGTTCTCATGGGACTGACCTTGGATCTACAGGCATAGTCTTTCCTCCCTTTTCCCCATCTGCTCATTAACCACCAAAAGAATGCCCTACTAATTAACCTATGACTATATGTCCCATTATCCATATCAATACCACATTATATGTTACAAGCAAGCAAAGCAATGGCAGCACCTTAGCCGTAGTACTTTTTGTTACGTCCTCTTGCTCATGTTGGTCAATGGACTTCAATTGAAATCATGCATTTTCTTCCATTATGACTATCAGCTTTGAAATGCCTTAACAAATTTGGACTTAACTCAAATTAAAGGCAATTTTGGAAAAATGTCAGTACAAACAGGTTGTTTTTGAGCTTGTATAAGTGGCCAATGCTAGAGTCATGACGCACTCAATTGAGCGGAATCAGTTGTAGCAACAGTGGTAAATTTTAAGGAGGTTTAGTGCAGATGTAACCTTCTGTGGCTTTAGATGTGTGCTTTGTGGAGACAGGCTTTTTACTGCTGCTGTGAGTCACTGCTGAGGAAGCAGCTGTGGAACACCTGATCTAACAAGCAGGATTTCAAAGAGAGTACGTTAAACCACCTGACTGTGGAATAAGGAGTGATTGTATTAAATTGCCGGGCCGAGCCTTCTGCTTCCCAAGAGAGTAATTTGGTTGTGTTAAATGTTTCTAGTATTTTAAAATTATGCTTATATTTCTAGGACTTTAAAACCATGTGTGTGCTATCTGAAAAAGAGCTTTTTTCACTTGCTAGCTTATACATATATGTTCTAATATGGAACCTTTCAAGCACCCATTTTCTTTTAAGAGGATGGAAAAAAAGTGAAATGCCTTTATATTTTGTCTAAAATATGTTAATTTATTAAAACATGCATGAACAATTCAGAGGAAATGACACTGTTTTGGTCACAGTTGCCCCAGAGAATCAAGGCCTGGGGAAGTGAGGTGGAGAGGATGAATATGCTTTTATTGATTGATTGATGTAAACTAGGGTGCCCTCTGCAAAAATACTAGAACATATTACAACATTATAATTAAACTCTTCAAAGTTTTTGCTAACTTTCATATTACTAGTGACAGTTTTGACAGTTTCCATTTCTCATTTCTTTCATCTTAATTTCATCCTACTTTGTTTCATATGTTCAAAAACATTTGCATTTTTGTTTTAATTTCCCCTAATATAATGAAAAATATTTTTCTTGTATGCACATTTTATCCATTATGCACTTTTTTTGCAAGCAGTTTTCCTTATTACAATGCTGTTTTGTACATTGTCATTAGTAAAGCTATTAATTTGTACATCTTTCTCTAGTATCTGCAATTCAGTATACAGTTTGTTTGTTTGCTTGGAGAACTGCACTGTAAATTGCTGGAGGGATAACTCTACTGGCTCAGGTACTGATTCAGAAACTAGGCATTTGGTAAATTTTTACAGAAATGTGACTGATACAAAAATTCAGCCTCTTTCCTAATTTATTTGGTTGGCTTTAAAAGTGAAAGTTTAACTCCTCAATGATCTCTTGGAGATGATGGGGGAAAAACTCTGTTTTTAAAGATAATTTTTATTGACTGTAAGACGCATACAGTAGATCTATACATCTTATTCGTTTTCTATATTCATATTGGATTTATAAAATTTCTTGTCCCTTCCCTTCTTCCTTGAATCTTTACTTTCCAAGTTGGTACAGATTTTTTAATCACTATCTTATTATTTATTCTTCCCTTCATGCAAGTTTTTCTATTATTTTTAAATATGCTTTTAAACATAGGCTCAGAGTACTAAGTATTAGCTTGTGGAAATCAGAGAAGACAAGAAGAGTCACCCAGTACAGGGAATAAACTCCTAAACAGTTTGGCTATTGCAAATATGTTGAAGGTGGTGTGGAAAGGGAAGATTATGAAGTTATTGCTTGCTTATTGAGGAGTAGGTGAGAACCCATATACCTTTCCCAAGCAGCAGTCACAACTATTGTAAAAGAAAGCTTGTTGCAGATGTCTGGTCTAATACATTGATTGATGCATATGTCCTGTCCCCAATGCAAATGTGGTTTTCGAGGATCAGGGATTAGTTCTGTGCTTCCATGTTCTTTCTATTTCCCTTTTGTCATATGTTTTTGCTTGATGTAATTGTAGTTTTTGGATAACAATGAACTGGAAAATTCTGGTTTGATCAAGCTCTCCAAACCAGATTTGCAAAACCCAGTTTAATCTTGGTTTGCATTCCAGGATTGGAGGTTTTGCTTGAGCCACAGATTACTGGTTTAAATGTAACAAATTGAGCAAATCAGTAAAATATTTTATTAAACTAAGTGCATGAATGGGTAGGGGAGATGAGAAGGAATTTTTATGACTCTAGATCCAGTTACCAATCCTTGAAATCATGCTTTGGAGGATTGCAGGTGGGATATTTGAAATCAAATACTGGATCAGTATGTGAGAGCCCTCCTAGTACTTGGTTTTTCTTTCCTTGAGAAGAAAATTTGTTCTGTTTTGAGTCTTATCTAGCATTGACTTGCCTACAGTCAGCTTCCTGGTGTCAATCTATGAGATGCTATCAAAAAGGTATCAAAAAGGGAGCATATATTTTAATTCAGATTAATTTTATTTCATTAACTTTAGACAGCACTCTAGATTTTTCTGAAGAACATGTTACAACAGGGATTGTTGTAACAAGGAAAACATAAGGTCTTCTTGATGACAGTCCCCTTCAGACATGTATTGGGTTTACTAGAAAATTGTAGTGTAAGTACCAAAAAGTGCCCACAGGCGCTATACTATAGGTAGATACCTAAGCACACTGCTCTGCAGAAGTATTTAAATCAAGATTTTGTGCTAGACAAAGGACAGAGAAACATATGAATGGGGAATAGCATTCAATCAAAATAATTTTGGAGCTACAAAAAGTAAAACTTAACTTGAAACAGAGAAAAACAATTGTTACTTTTCATTTACTGCCAAAAAAAATTATTTAAGAGGAAAAATATTTTTCCATCCACCTGTGAATATTATAAAAATCAACAGAGGTCACTTCCACCTTAGCTGCTTCTACTAGAAAGATATGTCCACACTTTTGGATTCAATTTTTATATTCTTGGTGCCTCCAGATGGATAAAAACATCTTAGAAAATAAAAATTCTTTCAAATTCACTTCATTTTGATTCTACTGGCATATTTTTATGTTGTTTAACAGAACCTTGATTAGGCTTCTCACAAGCACTGGTAATACAGCAGAGATACATTTCTGTTTATTGGTTATGGATACCTACTGTGTATACTCATGTATAAGTCTAGAAATTTTAGTCCAAAAATTGACCCCAAAAACCTAGGCTGACATATCCATGGGTCAAATGTAAATACTATACATTAACTCTTATTAAAAAAGGAATCATCCCCAGGTGAAAGGCAAGAGTGCAATTTGTCCTGGAAACACTGACCTTTCTCCTCTCTCTCTTCCATCCAGCCTTTAGTGTGAGCCAAAACTGTTATGCCTGGTGTAATTTTGTAGGTTCTTTGGCATTGTTTTCCTTTGTTTCATCATTTAGATCCTTTGGCACCTGTCCCTAAGTTTTACCCTTGACTTATCCAAGGGTCATATCAAAATCCATAATTTTGCCCAGAAAACCTGCCCTTGACTTATACATAAGGTCAACTAATAGTTGAGTATATATAGTATCTCCTCATCAGGACTTCACTAGAGTTCATCTATCACAAGAGAAGAAAAGGAAATAGGAATCTGGAGTGCTTTGTTGTAATTCAGGGAATAATGTAGCTAATTCACTCTGTCAGAAAATACACCAAAACCTTCTTGCCATTTTTCGTAGTACAACATTTTTTTCTTAAATTAAACTGCAGCATCAGTCTGCCTAGTATCCATTGGTAATTGTCAATACAGTACTTGAAGGAGCACCACTCCCTATATATGCCTGTGTACAGATTAGTGGGGGGAATTAGTGGAAGATGCTCTCCTAGTGACCTACCAGTGGGGGTTAATACATTGTGGGAGGACATATGAGAGGGACTTCTCTGCTGTGGTGGCCTAGTTGTGTATATCCTCTCCTTAGAAGTTCAAAGTAGCACTTATGTTGGCTTCCACTTGCACCAAGTTAGAGGGAAAAAAAAGAGAGAAAAAAGAAGTGCTTGAGGTCTAATTATTTTATCGACTTCATATGTATACATGCTTTAAAGGGGTTTTACTTATTTTAATTAGCTAGCTGGGTTAATATGTTTTAAGAATATAACTTATTTGTCACTGTTTCACATTTTAAATTGTTTTCAATTTATCTTGTCCTCGAGATCTTTGGCTGAAGGATGAGACAGTGGCATCACTAGATTTGGTGTCACCCGGTGTGATAATTCATGGTGTCACACATTCCACCCTGTTGACCTCCTTTCATATCACACCATACAGAATCCTTACTAATGTTTTTTGTACTAATGTTACTCATTTACTGTAATTCCTGTATATTACTGAATGTAATGGTAATAGTTCTGACATAAATGAGAAAAATTAAAATTATACATTTAAATTACTATATTACATAGCCTAAATGTATTTACACACACACACACACATATATATATATAATTGTATGTGGTTGAAGTGAAAATTTGGTAAAATATGATGTTTTTAAAGAATTTTTAAAATTTTTAAAACTGGGGCCTTTCCTTTCTTCTCTGACTAAGCCTTGCACCATTCACACTGTCTCTTCAGCATTTTAAAGGGACACAGGTGAACACCACAGCCTGTTTCAGCCCAAAGGCAGATGTTTGAGGAGCAGTGGTGCCAACCCATCTTAGGATGTCACCTGGTGCAGTCTGAACCAACCACACCCCCTGGTGATGCCACTGGGGTGAGATATAAATATTTTAACAAATAAATAAATAACAAGTAATTTCCTGATATTTCCCAGAATTGTCTCTTTGATTAACTGCTTCCAATCTGCTGTCTGAACAATCTCAATATTTATATGTTCATTTAACAAAAACTGACAGGTGACTTGAAGACATGGACACACACACACACACACTTATTTGGAGGAAGTAAACTGAGGCCCGTTACAGACCGCCCAAAAGGGGAGGTCTTGGGCCGCTGCCGGTTGCAGCGCGGGGAAGCCGCTGCAGCCAAACCGCGCGACTCCCCCGTGCTGTAAAAAAGAAGCGTGAAAATCTCACTCCTTCCGGCAACCCGGAAGAGACGTTGCAAGTGCCAAAGCGCGCACTCGTGACGTCTTTTCCGGGTCTAGACGTCCAGACACTGCACGTCCGTTACGTCAAGATGGCCACGCCCATCTGTATAGGGCACCACCATCTTGCCATACGGAAGGGCCGCCCCTCGCGCGTATTCCTGGTGCAACGACAGCGCCGCTTAGGCCCGTCTGTAAGGCGCCTGAGTCTACAAAAGCTCATGCTACTACTTCTTTCAAACAGTGTGCAAAGGGATTTTGTAGCACCTTTGAGACACTATGTTGAAGAAGCTATGAGCTTTCATAGACTCAGTCTACTTCCTCAGATGCATGGAGTGAAATGATGCCCGGAAAGGACCTTTACAGACTGTATGAATTTCCTTGGAAATGCAAAACGTGTGAGTATGGTGATGAAGTGACAGGTTCAGTTTTAACTATGGTCACTGAGGGACAAAGGCAGGAGTAAAGTCATTCAGGGTGAATGTAACTCTTTCTAGGAATAGCTGGCACACTTCCAAACCCAGGTTAGGACCCTTGACAGTAAGCACCTCCAACATGTAGATGTTAAATGGCACTGGGACAGAATGGTACCTTGTGGTATTACATAGAACAGCTATATCCAAGCACCACCATATGGAACTTATCTGAAAGATGGGTCTGGAACTACTGAAAGACAGTGTCCCTGATTCCTAAACCTCTCAAGTGTTCCAGAAGGATACCATGGTTGATGGAATTGAATGGTTGATGCTGAGAGAGAGGCCCAAAAGCATCAGCAGGGATACAATCCATCTTTTAATGCTTATGTGAGGAACACCATAAAGGTAACCATAGTGGTCTCAACTCCTCTGTATCCTGCTCTGAAGCTGGTTCGAAAGGGGTCTGGAAGACCTGTATTGTCTATGAAGGCAACTGCCCCTGCAATTACTTTGCCTCCAAAAAGGGATATTTGATATGGTTTATAATTTTTAAAGTCCAGAGGTTCCATGGAGGGATTTTTAAAGAAGCAATTGTAGCCCTGCTTCTTTAAACAAGATGGAAAACCTTCTTCACTGAGAGATGTGTTAATAATACATTGTAGCTGAGATCTAAATGTCTCCTCCCTGGGCAACCAGCCAAGAAGGACGGGGATCAAGAGGGCAAGTTGTCTTGTCCATATCTGCAATACTCATTAATTGAAACTATTATACTAGATTGTTACCAGGCAAAGGGGGCACTGACATGATGAATTGTGGAAGCTCACCATTGCATATAGTGTCTAGTCTGTCCTTAAATGTCTTTTAATGTTTGGGCTTATAGATCAATGGTAAAATGGAGTTTATCTGGCAAAGCAACTCATCTAGAATATGAAAAGCTAAAACTGTTCACTTAGGATAGTCATTTATATATCATCAAAGCAGATCACACAGAATTGCATAAAATGCTAATTTATGTGCAAATAGAAAGTAAGAATTACTATAGTTTAAATAGTATGCAAAAGGATCTTGCAGCACCTTTGAGACTAACTGAAAGATAGAAGTTGGTAGCATGAACTTTTGTAGACTTTCTCATCTGAGGACGTAGGCTCAAGTCTATGAAAGCTCATGTTACCAACTTCTATCTTTCAGTTAGTCTCAAAGGTGCTGCAAGATCCCTTTGCATACCGATTTTCCAGACTAACATGGCTATGTTTTTGAATTTATAATTTAAATAGAAATAGAGTTCATTATGCCATAAGGAAGAAGACTTGAGTGTCTGCTCAGCCTTCAGTCCAGGAACTAAATTTTGATTTGCAGCCACATGATAACTGCTCCCTACTCTTATAGTTCTTTGTTTTTCAAGTGGGCTTGGACTGGTCAGTCCTCTGATAGCCTTTCAAATAAAGCACTATCCTTTGCAAAGTAAAACACATGGCCACCCTGCATTCATTCTACCACCCGGCATCTAAAATATAGTTGTGTGATCATTCTTAGGCTGGCTGTGACAAATGAGAGTGTACTCCTTTCTTAGCGGATGTCTGAAGGGAACCTGAATGTTTACATACCCACAAGAAATCTTTTACCACTGAAAAATATGTGATCATGATGTTTGGGTTGAAATGACCACCCAGATATTGCTGGAGTCCCACAAAATGCCAGATTAGGCAGATACAGTTAGTGTTATGTCATAAAATTGCCAAATTTGGATTCTGGTGGACCACAAAAGCATTCCACTTAAGCCAACCAAGACTCAGCCTCTTTTAAGTTTGAATGTTTCAAAATTATTCAGGACATAAAGCCATAAAGAGTAACCAGTACTATGTGTGTGGTCATTGTCTTTAAGGTAATTTCAAGCATCATATAGCTAATCCGCACGGGAACCTCTTTTTCGGTCTATTCGTGATGAATTTATTTATTTGCATCTCTGTCCTGCATAGATTTGCCCACAGATTGTTACAAAACTGGTACAAGATAATAAGCATTTTCAGAGTTGTAAAAATATATAACTCATTAAATTTTAGGTTTTAAAAAAATGATTGGATCCTACCCTCAATAAAGCAAGACAGCCCAAGACGAGGAATTCTTTAACTGATAACAAATATATTAATATATATATTAATCTAAAAAACTGATAAATAAAGAGCTGGGTAGTGACTGATAATAATATTGTCTATTGACTGGTTCACAGATAAATAATCACATTTGGATTCCTTTGCCTATTTTGACTAGCTGTTGATGGGAACAGATTGCTGTCATCCAGCAGCCTTTACAGGAGAACAGGGATGAAGGGAAAATAGATTGCTAATATGCTGGTGCACCAGTAACAGATTGCTAATATGTTGAAGTATAACTATTAATACATTGCTTTTAAAAAAAGAAAGAATCGGTGATACTAAAGCATTAGCTTTTAAAAATATTGTTCCAGCTTCTGGCTGCAGTTAAAGTAGGCTTCAGGTGCAAGGTAAAGTATCCTTTTGTGGTAGGTGGATACTGGCAGACTGACTTGACTCTTGTGGTCATTAGCTTGCCATCACCAAGACTACCAAACCATCTTATTTTACACGAGTAAATGTTAAAAATGATCCACACTTTGTGTATGAAACACCACTGCTTTGGATTATTATGGAACTTTGTTTAATAAATAAAATAAATAAATTTTTTATTTCTATCCTGCTTTTTGCCAGGCAATCAAAGCAGCGTACAACAGGTTAAAATACATCCATATATACATAATGCCCCTCCTTAAAACAAGATTAAACAATGTAAGATTAAAAACTACATATTAAAACCAACTAAGCAAAATAAAAATCATCATGGGCAGAGTTCACTGGATGGGAAGTCTTATTTGTGGCTGAGCATTTATTCTGGGAAGGCTTGCCGGAAGAGATCCGTCTTAATGGCCTTTTTAAAGCTCTCCCATCAGCTGTCCTAGCCTTATACTTAGAACTTTGGTGGATATACATGTACACTGCTACCTCGGGTTACGAAATTAATTCGTTCCGCCATTCCTTTCGTAACCCGAAAATTTCGTAACCCGAAAAGGCTTTCCGTTAGCACTGGAAAGCCTATAGCTGCACTTTGCAGCATTTGAATTTCGCGCCGAAATGAATTTCGTAACCCGAAAATATTTCGTAACCCGAAACAGTTTTTTCCAATCCAACTTTTTCGTATCCCGGAAATTTCGTAACCCGATCATTTCGTATCCCGAGGCACCAGTGTATCTGTTTTTTAAATTACAAGTCCCAGTTTAATTGTACAATCACAACTTCTTCTCTAGAGAAGGACCTAAGCCAGCTAATTCTTCCTCAACATTGCTTTTGGTTGATTCTAGCAAATCTTATAAGATGAACACAACAGGTACAGAGATGCAAGGAAATTATTTTCTGTACATAATGTGAAGTATGATCTATTATTTTTCTCTTTGTGTTAGGGGGTTGCATCTTAGGCAAAGTAAGCCTGAGTCCCCAGACTCTGGTAAAGTGTATCTTCTGAGCCCTAGGCTTTGAGTACAGTTCAAATTACTGGTTGTGTGTGTCTGTGTATTGCGTGCCTTCAAGTCATTTCTGACGAATTGAAATCCTAAAACTGGGGGTTTTCTTGCCAAGATTTGTTCAGAAGAGGTTTGCCGTTGCCTTCCCCTGAGACAGAGAGCATGTGACGTATCCAAAATCACCCAGTGGGTTTCATAGCCAAGCAGGGAATCAAACCCAGGTCTACAGAGACATAGTCTAGAATTCAAACCACTATGCCACACTGACTCTAAATTTCTGGTTATTTTCCTTAAGTCCCCAAATGCTTGAATCCAGGAATCTATATGGTATTGCCCCCATATCACCCAAGACAGGGCCTTTTCTGTAACTGCATCAGAGTTGTGCACCTCTTTCCCAAAGGAAAGTCATTTTGCCTACGATTTGAGCTATGCCACTCAATGCAGACAATTTTGTTCAAGTGTTCAGTTTTGTTTCAGAACCTTGCTATTGTAAACTGAATTAAGTCTGAATTATCTGTCCAACTGAGAGATAGGTGTGTATTATTATAAAAATAAAACTGAAGAATTAAATATTAACCTGATTTACTAGCATGGAATTTTCTATGTGCTAAATAATAATATAATACCTACTCTACATTCATGCTGCCGGTTTACTATAGGAATAGCTCAGTATTGCTATACAATAAGATGTGACAATCAGGTAACAGAATAAAGCAAACTATGGCCCGTTACAGACGGACATCCTAGTATGCGAGGAGCGTGTACTAGGGTTAGAAAGGGGCATTCTTTCTGGATGCCCCCAACCCTAATACACCCTCGGCGCATCAAAATGGTGGGCCCCGTTCTACACGTCGACATTACGACATTACGACATCAAGAACGTGCCGCTTCGAAATGGGGTGGCGCGGACGTGACGTCTTTGCGCCGCACGAGGGTGCCTAGAGCGCCCTTTTTCCGGTGCACAAAGGAGCTTCGAAATGGAGCTCCTTCTGCGATTTGCGTCGCTGGCACAGCATTTAGACGGCTGTGCCAGTGACGCAAGGGAGAAAGGGGCCGAGCGGCCGCTTTCTCCTCCTCCCCGCTGCCACCGGGTGTCCTTGGGGCATGAAGTCCCAAGGACACCCCTTTCCAGGCTGCGGGGAAGTGGCCTTTTGCCGCTTCCTTGCGACCTGGAAAGTGGCGGATCGGGGCCCCAGAGGCTGCCGTTTTGGCAGCTGAGGCCCCGATCCGGTGGGGAGAGGAGCACCTGCAGGCCACCCCAAAGGGGCGGTCTGTAACGCGCCTAAGCTTCACCAAGATCTCAGCGAGCAGATAGCACTAGATGTTTCAGGCCATCAAGTGGCACACTCTAAGCATGTTGTACGTATAAAGAAATTTGGTCTGCTAGAGGTAAAAATCATTCCACTTCCAGCCAAGGCAATATTTTAGAGTAAAATAAAATATATAGAGCAAAGATAGCATATGTGTAGCCCTCCAGAGTTTGACCGCAACTTCCATCAACCTACATCATTGGCTATATTGACAAGGGCTGATGGAGTTTGCAGGACAACATTGGATGGGCCAGATGTTCCCCATACCATTTATGTAGTCTTCAGTTCATTTAGTAGTATGCAGTATCAGAAGATGACATACATGTGTGAATGGGGCATTGAAGTCTAGCATCGCAAAATAAACAGTTACCATTCAGACTTTCATCTGCTGCCAGGAAAGTATAGAGAAATCATATCCTGTCCATATATGTCTGAATCACGTGTGGATACATGCACATGTGAATCAACTTACAGGAAATTTATCCACCCAATTTCTCAAACAGCCCATCTTTTCTCCTTGCCTTTTAGTACAACATGGGCATATCAAGATACGTCTAGAGGAAAAAGTGATTCATCAGTTTTACAGACTTAATTTCAGAATATGCAAAGACTCACTTCTTCCTTCATCTTACTCAGACTAAACATTTTAATAAAAAGCCACATAAAAATCTTATTTCAGATTCTTAGCAAAGGAAAGACAAGTTTACAATGTCCCACTTACACCTTATAAAGACACATATTCAATCTTCCTAGCTTACTTGTACTGTCTCATATATTTATTCAGCCCCAAACAAGTGTTCAAATGTTTGTCCTTTCTTAAAAAGTTAACAAAAGTGAATGACTTTCAATTTATTTCTCTGTTGGCAATCTCTGGCATCATTTTATATGTTCTTAATTAGGATAAGATCATTTGAAAACATAAAGCCGTTGAGAAAACACTTCTGTAGTTAGAAGAATGGAAGATGAGGCTATAATTCCCCTGAAACATAGGGCACAGCTTTCTATGAATTTCATCTGTTCAGGCCTTATGGAAAGAAATGAGAGTCTTAAGTGCAAATGTCCTGCCATGTACTTTCTTTCAGCAATACAGGGCTACTATTAATTCCTGTACAAGTATTGTATTGTACTTGGGAGTACTATACATGGGAGCACCATTGGAATGGGAGAAAATCTTGAAGAGTGTATGTCTTGGCCTGCACTGGAAGGGAATTCATGGAGTGAAAGGATTACTCTACATCTGCAGTGGCTTTCTACAGCCATTTTTTGCTCTGCCTTTGGCTAGATACCCAAAGGAAGGAGGCTATAGCAGGAGTACTCATGGATGGTTGTGTCTTAGAAAGATAGTGGTCAAGTCCAGTAAAGCAGGTTCACAAAAAGGTAAAGAGCTGCCAGGATCCTAGTTAATTCCTCTTGGAGAGGAGTGTTGCCTGAGCAAAAGACAGCAGGGAACAGAGGACTTCAGAAGACTGACTGGCCTAGATCCCTCAAAGGGTTACACCTTCATTGCATGCTAGTATTTTTCATTATTTCTGTAACTTGATGTTCCTGTGTTGTTGAAAGCGTGGATGTCATGCCTCCAGAGCATCTTTGATGCTCTTGAGACATATATTTAGTTGAGTTTATATTAGCTTTTCTATGTATTAGTTTAGAAGGGGAAATAGAGATCTACAGCTTTAAGAAAGGCAAGGATTGTGGGAAATCCCAGGGTCTCTTACTGTCTCCCTCTAGTTAGTTTCAGTGTAAGATTTCAGCCAAGTCAGACCTGGAGAGAGTATTTTCCTTTGACAAAAAGATAAGTCCACAAAGAAAAAAGATAAGTCCACAAAAGAAGAAAGATAGTCCTCAGAAGAAAAAAGATAGAATCCACCAAGAAGAGAGAGCAAGTTATTTAGGAAGGACTATTGAGAAAAAGGAGATCAGTTTCATGTTTTGTGTTTATAACCAGTAAAACCTTTAAAACTTAAGAAATTTGTGGGCAAGTCTTTTGTTCTGGCTGTGTTCCTGAGAGCCAGAGGTCTTACTACACCCAAAGTCCATAGCATCGCTCTTGGGACAAAACAGTGGAGGTACCATCCTCAGTCTAAGGTTGAGGAGAAGCCTATGGCATCAGTACTGGGTGATAGTGTATATGAGACAGTGCTTGAGAGTTCTTCTCGAAATGAGGTGACCAGTGACTCACTGGAGTCTGCATGCTCTTTGGTCTTGCATGGGATCATGATATTGTCAATCATAAATATGCACATTTTTAAGGTTATTACAAGTAAATTTTTGAAGGTTATATAATTTTTTCCCAAACTTGTAAAGTAACCGTAGCTTCCAATATTTCACAGATTAAAATACCAGCCAGCCTGCCTCCTGAGAGGACCCTCTATTGAATGCTGACCTTCCCTCCCTCTTCCCACTGTTCTGGGACTCCTTGGAAGCAGCAGCAGGATCTCCAGCTCAGCAGAGAGAGAGGCGGGGCAGTAACCCCTCAGACATCCAGAGGCTCCCATAGCTACCCTTCTCCTCTGTCAACTCCCTCATGTCTTGGGATCGCCACCCCATCCCTTCCAGCACTGTTGGACTGTATCTTTATTTTTCTGCTTTTCTCTTTTCTACATTTTCTCCTGCCAACTGTTTGTCACCCAAACCTCTCTTCTCCATGGCTCCTCGCACCTCTCCTTCTCCTTATCTCGTCCCTATCTGCCCCCTCCCTATCTCTCAACTCCCATTCTCTTGCGCTCTCTGGAACTGCCGCTCCGCTGCCCCAAAAGCAGCGGCAATCCATGATCTTTTTCTATCACAATCATTTAATCTTCTCGCCCTCACTGAAACCTGGCTTCCGGCCCACGATACCATTACCTCTGCTGCCCTTTCTCTTGGGGTCTCTCTTTTACCCACACTGGCCGCCCTGAGGGTCGCGGAGGGGGGGGGTTGGCATCTTATTATCAAAGTCCTGCCAGTTTCAGGTTCTCTCTCCTCCCCCCAGCTATTCCTTCTCCTCATTTGAATTACACTCCATTAGACTCTTTTTTCCTTTGCAACTTCGGGTTGCCATCATCTATCATCCTCCTGGTTTAGCGTCTCAGTTTTTCACTGATTTCGAGTCTTGGTTGAATTTTTTCTTTCAGATACTGTCCCCTCCCTGATCTTAGGTGACTTTAACATCCACTTCGACGATCCCAAGAATTCTTCAACCTCTCGCTTCAGCTCTCTTTTAGCCTCCTTCGGTCTCCAACCACATTCCAACTCTCCAACCCATTCCCTTGGTCACTGTCTTGACTTAGTTCTCCCCTCCAAGTGTGTCGTGTCCGACTTCTCGTCTTCTGATTTTCCACTATCTGACCATCACCTACTCTCCTTTACTCTTACCTACATTCCACCTCCCCGTCATACCGTCCTCCGCCAGTTCCGCGATCTTCATTCTCTTGACCTTAACCATCTCACTCAGTCCTTGGAGTCATCCTTCGCTTCTCTCAATCTTGGGGACTCTGTTGACTCAGCTATGTCTTTATTAAATTCTACTCTCTCCTCAACTCTTGACAGCTTTGCCCCAGTATCTACGCACGTGTCCTCCTCTTCCTCTACGACTAGGCCTCAGCCCTGGATCACTCCCATTGTTAGATTTCTCCTCTCTCTTCGCTGCTGAACTCATAAAAACCCACCACCTGCTCCTTCTCGTCTTCTAATCTCTATAGCCCCCTCTTTGTTACCCTCCCTCCTCTATATCTTTAATCTCTCTCTCTCTTCGGGTTCCTTCCCCTCAGTCTTCAAACATGCCTTAGTTTCCCCTATCCTGAAAAAACCCTCTCTCGACCCCTCTTCCTTGGCTAGCTATCGTCCAATCTCTCTTCTTCCTTTTCTCTCTAAGGTGTTGGAACGAGTTGTCTATTCACGCTGTCTTGAGTTTCTTGAAACCAACTCCATTCTGGATCCCTTCCAGTCTGGTTTTCGCCCACGGCACTCCACAGAGATGGCCCTTACTAAGATCTCGAATGATCTTTTGTGGGCCAAGGCGAATGGCCTTTATTCTATCCTTGTCCTACTCGATCTGTCTGTGGCCTTCGACACCGTGGACCACTGTCTCCTAATAGATGTACTCTCTGATCTTGGTTTCTCGGGCCTTGTTCTCGATTGGTTCACATCTTACTTGTCAGATCGATCTTTTTCAGTGGTCTCGGGTGGTCAGACCTCGTCTTCTGTCTCCTTATCTGTTGGAGTTCCTCAGGGCTCTGTTTTGGGTCCCCTTCTGTTCTCTTTATACACACTCTCCCTTGGCAAACTTATCAGTTCTTTTGGTTTCTCCTACCATCTGTACGCCGATGATACCCAGCTGTACCTTTCCACCCCTAATCTTTCACCAGAGCTAGAGCAGCAAGTGTTATCCTGTTTAACAGCTGTCTCCCACTGGATGCACCATCGGCGTCTGAAGCTCAATATGTCCAAGACCGAGCTTCTTGTTTTCCCTCCTAAGCCCACCCTTCACTACTCCTTTTCTATTTCTGTCAATAACGTCTCTATCCAGCCGGTCCAGGAAGCCCACAGTCTCGGTTTCATCTTTGACTCCTCTTTGTCATTTATCCCCCAGATCCAGACTACAGCCAAAGTCTGCAGATTTTTTCTCTATAATATCGCCAAAATCCGTCCATATCTCTTAGCTTCTACCGCATAGACACTGGTCCATGCCCTACTGGTCTCACGACTAGACTACTGTAACCTCCTCTTGGCAGGGCTTCCCCTCTCTCATCTCCACCCATTAATTTCTGTTCAGCATTCAGCTGCACGCATTATTTCACTCGCTCGCCGTTATGATCATGTGTCCCCTCTGTTGTCCTCCCTTCACTGGCTCCCTCTTCCTTTCCGCATCAGGTACAAACTTTTGCTACTCACCTTTAAAGCCCTGCATGGGCTGGCCCCTCTTTATTTAACCGATCTTCTCTCTCCCTACATCCCTACTCGCACTCTCCGCTCTGGTAGCCAAAGTCTCCTCTCTCAACCCAGGATCTTCTCTGCCCCATCCCGGATCCGTCCCTTCTCTCTTGCTGCCCCTCATTCCTGGAACCTTCTTCCTCTGCATGCACGGCTCATCACTTCCCTAACCAGCTTTAAGGCTGAGCTGAAAACCATATTGTTTAGGGAAGCGTTCTCAGGGAATTTGTGATTGTCATCTGGCTGTCTGATAATATTTGATGTGATGTGATTTGCTTTATATTTGATGTTTTTAATTTGTTTTTTCTTCTCTATATGGTAATTTTATCTATTCCTCTTTTAATTGTTATTATCTTAGAATGTACGCCTTGGGCAGGCTTTTATATACTCTTTAATTTTACCGACTTTGTACAGCACTGTGTATAATTACAGCGCTTTAGAAATAAAGTTTAATAATAATAATAATAATATGGGAATACGTATGGCTGAGTAATATTGAAGTGTGGTCAATATGGCAGAATTTATTAATAAAGAAAAATTCAGAAACTAAGAGAGACTGAGCTAATTTTGCCTGAACGTATTGGGGAGAACAAGATCATACCCCCTTCTTACCTCTCTCCTTTGTTAATTAAGTACAAACTATATTTGCACTTTGATTTCAATGTGACGCAACTGAAGATAAGTTGAGGACAAAGGTAGAAAGTGTTAGGAGAGATAATATGAATCATCATAAAAGCAGCTGAAAAGTGGGATGAGAGAGGATTAACTGGGACTGTCTCTTCCAAATTGGGACAGTTGGAGGATATGAAATAACTAGGTCTGGCTTCTATATGTGCGAAATTCCAAGATCTAAAACACAACAAGTTTGACACCCATTTGATGAATAATCCACCTTTACAATGCCAATTCCCAATGAAGACTTGTACTTCAGTGGGTCTTTGGTATTCCCTGGGATTTGGTTCCAGGACCCCTCCGTGGATACCAAAATCTGTGAATGCTCAGGTTCCATTAAATACAATGGCACAGTAAAATGTTGTTCCTTATATTTTAGAATTTATATATTTTAAAAAATATATTCAAACCATGGATGCTTGAATCTGTGGATAAAAAAAATCAGTGGCTATGAAGGGCTGACTGTACTTTGACTTTTCCCCCCTGTTGTTATTGTGAATCCCTTCATATTGTAAAACAGTGATTCTTTTTGTTCTAAAAAAGGTAGTTGTTGGGGGAATTGTTTGCAAGCTGTAGTGTAGGCTTGACAACACGCCAACCCTCCATTATGAAGTGATAGCCCTCTGTTTAATGGGACATCCCAGTTCTTATCCCCTATGGCTTTTTGGGTAGGTCTGAATTATGTCTTTGTGGTTATGGGGAAAAAGCATTTACTAGAGAAGCAATGTGTTATAACCTCAGGCAGCATGCCAAGTGTAATAAAAACTCACTTTTACATGTCATTTACACTTTCAGAAAGATTTAGAGAGACTCTACAGCATATCTTTTCATAAGGTTGCCAAACTTCAGTAGTCTTGTATTTTCAAAGACAATGAGGTAATGTTTAAAATTTCTCTATGGACTACGATTAAGTTTTTCTCACCACAATTCCCCATTGGTTCCTCCTCCCCAGGACTCAGCTTCTGGGTGTTAATTTTGGTTGAATGATTTAAAAATGTCACAGTTTCTCCATCACATCAGTCCTGTAGCTCAGGTTCTACCATCTATCCTGTATTTACCTCACACTAAATTGTCATGCACACAACCTCAAAATTAATCATTTTCTATTCCACCTGAGATTCTTTCACCTTGATCATTATAGTTAATAATAATAATAAATAATAAAAGCTTTATTTTTAGCCCGCCTTTCCTGGGATCAAGGCGGGTCACAACAACCAAAAACACAATACAATCAATATACAACAAAATTAAAATACAGAAAATACAAAATCTTACAACATCTCATAACAGTTAAAATCCAGCTAAAAAGTTTTCCAACTAGCACAAAATTGCAAAAACAATGAGGAGAGAGAAGGGGGCAACATGGAATGTTAGGGGTAAGCCTGCTGGAACAAAAAAGTTTTAAGCCCCTTTTTGAAGTGTTCCAGGGAGGTGGCTGAGCGGAGCTCATCCGGAAGCGAGTTCCAGAGGATGGGGCCCGAGATAGAAAAGGCCCTCTGAGTGGTGGTAGAATATCTTGCCTCTGAGACACATAACAATTGCTTCCCAGCAGATCTGAGTGTGCGGGGCGGAATGTATGGGGAGAGGCGGTCCTCCAAGTACCCTGGGCCCAAGCCATATAGGGCTTCCTCTGGATCCTAAGAAATGGATCCTATAGTTCCTCTGGATCCTAAGAAATGGCATACCTATCCTTACTTGACAGAGATCTGGTTCCTGTACATTTGAAAGTTGTGCTATCCTAGGCTTGAGCAAAAATTTCAGAGATAGGTTAGAGATGGGAGGGGGAGTTCACACAGAAAATGAAGTGGGCATGTTTAGTACCTTGACTGATCCAATCCCTACATTCACCCCACAGTAAGATGCACATTCCTTGAAGCAAATAAAGTTCCTTTCAAGAACATCCCTCCTGAGAACCTCTGGGTGCAGTCCCTTCGACATTTTGATTCTTCGAATATTTTGTGTGATTGCATTAGGAGCTGACAGTTTCTGATCCAAACAGACTTATGTAATTGATACAAATTTATGTCACATCAAAGATGGATTTATTAGATATGTTCTCATACTCAAGATGAGCCAGTTGTAGTAAAATTACTGTGGCAGTAAGGATAAGCAATTGTTTCAACTAGAACTTCATTATTTCATAAATAATTAAACAGCACTGAAAAAGGCCAAAACTTGGTTCCAATACATGGATGACACTTTCACCATTTGGAGCCACGGAGAAGAAGATCTGGCTGTGTTCCGGAACCATCTGAACAACATCCAACCTAACATCCAATTCACTATAGAAAAAGAAAAGGAAGGAACATTGCCATTCTTGGATTTCCTAGTCATCCACAAACCGAACCAACGTTTGGGTCACACAGTGTACAGAAAATCTACACACACAGACAGATACCTGCACAAGAATTCCAGCTAGCACAATCAAAACACTGGTAGACCAGGAAAAATGCATCTGCGAACCCCATTTCTTGGAAGATGAACTGAAGCACCTGGACTGGGCTTTACAGGCTAATGGTTATTCCAGCTCAGACATCAGAAGGCCTGCCAGACCCAGAAAAACCCAGAGGAGTGAAGACAAGCAACCACCCAAAGGGAAGGTATTTCTACCATACATCAAAGGAGTCACAGACAGAATAGGCAAAGTGGTGAAGAAGCACAAGCTCCAAATGGTTTATAAACTGATCAAGAAAATCCAGCAAATACTATGCTTGACAAAGGACAAGAGAGATCCTCTCATAGCTGCAGGAGTTTACTGCATACCATCCAGCTGTGGACAAGTCTATATAGGGACCAACAAACAGGAATCAAGGAACATGAGAAACAATGCAGATGGGATCGGCCAGAAAAATCAGCAGAAGCAGAAAACATTATAAACCATCCTGGGCACAAAATGCTCATAGAATCATAGAATCATAGAGTTGGAAGAGACCACAAGGGCCATCCAGTCCAACCCCCTGCCATGAAGGAAATCCAAATCAAAGCATCCCCAACAGATGGCCATCTAGCCTCTGCTTAAAGACCTCCAAGGAAGGAGACTCCACTACACTCCGAGGAAAGAGTTTGTTCCACTGTCGAACAGCCCTTATTCTCAGGAAGTTCTTCCTAATGTTGAGGTGGAATCTCTTTTCCTGTAGCTTGCATCCATTGTTCTGGGTCCTGTTCTCTGGAGCAGCAGAAAACAAGCTTGCTCCCTCCTCAATGTGACATCCTTTCAAATATTTAAACAGGGCTATCATATCACCTCTTAACCTTCTCTTCTCCAGGCTAAACATCCCCAGTTCCCTGAGTCGTTCCTCATAGGGCAAGGTTTCCAGACCTTTCAAAATTTTAGTTGCCCTCCTCTGGACACGCTCCAGTTTCTCAATGTCCTTTTTGAATTGTGGTGCCCAGAACTGGACACAATATTCCAGGTGGGGCCTGACCAGAGCAGAATAGAGTGGCACTATTACTTCCCTTGATCTAGACACTATAATTTTATTGATGCAGCCTAGAATTGCATTGGCCTTTTTAGCTGCCGCATCACACTGTTGACTCATGTTCAACTTATGGTCTACTTGGACTCCTAGATCCCTTTCACATGTACTTTCATTCAGCAATGTGTCTCCCATCCTATATCTGTGCATTTCATTTTTCTGCCCTAAGTGCTGTACCTTACATTTCTCTGTGTTGAATTTCATTTTGTTAGCTTTGGCCCAGCTTTCTAGTCTATTCAGACCATTTTGAATGTTGGTCCTGTCCTCTGGAGTATTAACTATTCCTCCTAATTTGGTGTCATCTGCAAATTTGATAAGTGTGCTCCCAATTCTGTCATCCAGGTCATTGATAAAGATGTTGAACAACACTGGGCCCAGGACAGAGCCCTGTGAGACCCCACTGGTCACTTCTCTCCAGGAGGTAAAAGAGCCATTGTTGAGCACCCTTTGGGTTCGGCCGGTCAACCAATTACAGATCCATTTAACAGTTACTTTGTCTAGCCCACATTTTACAAGCTTGTTTGCAAGAATATCATGGGAAACCTTGTCAAAGGCCTTACTGAAATCAAGATATACTATATCCACAGCATTCCCTTCAACTACCAAGCTGGTAGTTTTATCAAAGAAAGAGATCAGATTTGTCTGGCATGACTTGTTTCTCTGAAACCCATGTTGACTTTTTGTGATTATGGCATTGCTTTCTAGATGTTCACAGACTCTCTGTTTAATGATCTGCTCTAGAATCTTTCCTGGTATTGATGTCAGACTAACTGGACGATAATTGTTGGGATCCTCTTTTTCCCCCTTTTTGAAGATGGGGACAACGTTTGCCCTCCTCCAGTCTGCTGGGATTTCTCCTGTTTTCCAGGAGTTTTCAAAGATTATTGCCAATGGCTCCGATATTACATTTGCCAGTTCCTTTAGTACCCTTGGATGTAGTTCATCTGGTCCCGGAGACTTAAATTCATTTAGATTAACAAGGTATTCCTCTACTATCTCTTTACTTATTCTGTGCTGAAATTCCCCTATTCTGTCCTCTGCTCCATTATCTTCAGGTTGAGCACCCTTTGCCTTTTCTGAGAAGACTGAGGCAAAGAAGGTGTTGAGTAATTCTGTCTTTTCTCTGTCTTCTGTTAGCATTTTGCCATCTTCTCCACGCAGTGGCCCTATCGTTTCCTTCTTCTTCCTTTTGCTGCGGACATATCCAAAAAAGCCCTTTTTGTTGTTCTTAACCTCTCTAGCAAGCCTGAGTTCATTCTGCGCTTTAGCTTTTCTGACTTTACCCCTACACATGCCTGCTATTTCTTTGAATTCCTTTTCTGTGATTTCCCCCTTTTTCCATTTCTTATACATGTTTTGTTTCAAACTTAGCTCAGTTGAAAGTTCCTTAGTCATCCATCCTGGTTTCTTGAGACACCTCCCATTTTTCTTTCTCACTGGAACTGTTTGAAATTGTGCCTTCAGTATCTCTCTTTTGAGAAACTCCCATCCGGTCTGAACTCCCTTCTCTTTTAGTATTTCTGACCATGGGATCACCCTCAATACTTCTCTAAGTTTACTGAAATCTGCTCTCCTAAAGTCTAGAATGCGTGTTTGACTATGCCTGGCTTCTCCTTTCCACTGTATTACAAACTCCAGGAGAACGTGGTCACTTCCACCTAAGGATCCCATTAACCAAGTCATCCTTGTTGGTTAGGATCAGATCCAAAATAGCTGACCCCCTTGTTGCCTCTTCCACCTTTTGGACCATGAAATAGTCTTCCAGGCAAGTGAGGAATTTGCTAGACCTTGAGGATTTGGCTGAGTTTGACTTCCAACAAATATCAGGGTAGTTGAAGTCACCCATCACTACTACATCTCTCTTTTCTGACTGTGTGGTCATCTGTTCTAGAAAGGCATCATCCAATTCCTCCGTCTGACTTGGGGGTCTGTAGTAGACTCCCACTGTAACATCCTTGTTGTTTCCCTCCCTTTTGATTCTTATCCAGATGCTCTCCACCTGGCTTCCATGATTGATGTCCTGGATCTCTTCACTGGTGTAAATATCTCTGACATATAGTTCTATTCCTCCTCCTTTCCTGTTTGGCCTATTTCTCTTAAAAAGGTTATACCCCTCTATTTCCACATTCCAATCATGAGACTCATCCCACCAGGTTTCAGTGATGCCTATTATATCATATTTGCTTTGCTATACTAGGAGTTCAAGTTCATCTTGCTTATTTCCCATGCTCTGTGCATTAGTGTAGAGGCATCGTAGACTACGGGTCCCATTTACTTTTTGCTTGTGCAAGTTTATTTGCCTCCCACTGTTGGGTCCTTGCATTTTTTTTCTTGTTTCCTCTATGTCTGTTTGACTATTTTCTCCAGCCCTTTTGCCTTCCTTAATATTGTCTCCCTTCCTCACGGAACTCAGTTTAAAGCCCTCCTGATCAAGTTCTTGAGACTGTTGGCAAAAACATTTCTTCCAACTGGCGTGAGATGCAACCTGTCCATTGCAAGAAGTCCCTCCTCATGGAACCGCAGCCCATGATCGAAGAATCCAAACCGTTCTTGGCGACACCATCTGCAAAGCCAGTTGTTCACATCCGCTATTTTCTTCTCCCTTCCTGGACCGTGCCCTTCAACTGGCAGAAGAGACGAGATGACAACCTGTACATCCATTCCTTTCAGCTTCCTACCAAGTGCCTCGTAATCCCTTTTGATGTTCTGCAGGCTGTGTCTTGCAGTATCATTGGTTCCCACGTGGACCAAGAGGAAGGGGTATTGGTCAGTAGGCTTGACCAGTCTTGTCAGCCTCTCTGTCACATCACGGATCTTTGCCCCTGGGAGACAACACACCTCTTGAGACAACTTGTCAGGCCTACAAATCACTGCTTCTGTACCCCTCAGCAAGGAGTCCCCCACTATGACCACACGCCTCCTACGAGATTTAGCAGCAGCTGTTCCCTTGGGTGGGACTCTCAGGCTTGCCTGCTCTGTCCCTGAAGTCTGTCCATGCTGCTCTTCTTCATCCTCCTTGATAAGGGAAATTGCTTCGAATCGATTCTCTAGCTGCAAGCTCCCCGAACAATCATTTCTTGGCCTACTTCTCTGTGTGACATTCCTCCAGCTATCTTCCTCTTGTGTATGTGAAGTGACCTCCTCGGCTCTA
Source organism: Sceloporus undulatus (assembly GCF_019175285.1). Lineage (NCBI taxonomy): Eukaryota > Metazoa > Chordata > Lepidosauria > Squamata > Phrynosomatidae > Sceloporus > Sceloporus undulatus. The sequence goes on along the minus strand of NC_056523.1, from coordinate 311,397,006 downwards.
GCATCTTCCTCTGCATGGTATTCGTCCAGGATTGTTAGTTCTGTTCTGTCTGGGAAATCCTCCTGCTCCCTAATATGCTGAAGTGTAGCTACTCTGGACTCTAACTGCTGCACTTTCTCCTCCAAGAGGGCTACCAACTTGCACTTGGGGCATGTGAAGTTCTCCACTTCTGTAGGCAAGAAGACAAACATCCCACAAGTGTTGCAGGTGACTGCCGTGGTTCCGTCAGTGTCCATGCTGAAAAGTCTTAGGAAATTACTGGAACAGGACTGTGGGCTTCCTCCTGAAAAAAAAGAATCCTCCAGAAAACACCAACGCTAAGCCCCTGATGCTTCAACAATTTGTGGCAGTGAGCTCGATCAATTCTGCCTTTGCTGTAGATTTCCTTGGATTAAAAAAAATGAAATAAAATTGAAATAAAATTTCTCTGGGAGATGTAAAGTTGTTTGGAAATGCTGAAATTCTGGACCATGCCAACAGCTATCAGGTCAGAATGCACAGGGAAACCATTTAAATCCACAAACACTTGGACAACTTCAACAGGAAAGAAGAAACCCTCAAAGTAAATAAGTTTGGCTACCAGTCCTAAAGAACACCAAAAACAGGACTCAGCAAATGCAAATGAGAAACCACTCAGGGTCAGAGGCTTTCCCAGCAAACAATAATCACCAATTAGCAGACACTAATCCTCTTTTGCATATCCTCCTACCCTGAGGAGGCCATCAACAACAGAACAATACACAGATTAACATGGGAATCACTCCTCGTCACCCAGGGCCACACAGTGTGTGTGTGTGTGTGTGTGTGTGTGTGTGTGTGCCCACTCTCTTCCTGGTTAGCATTCTCTGAAGATGCCAGCCATAGATGCTGGCAAAACGTCAGGAAGAAACTCTTCTAGAACATGGTCATATAGCCTGAAAAACCCACAAAAAACAATTTCTTAGTAGTTTAGCAGACAATGATGCCAAGTGCTATACAAAGAAAGGGTGAAATAGTAATCTTCCAGAATTGAATGATATAAACAGAACACCTTTGGCAAGAAAAAAGAAGCAAAAGAAGTTCATGTACATTCACTTTATAGAACAGCAAGGCACAAAGATTACCAAGGTGTCTACTCAGGAAGAGGAGAAACCTACTATAGATGGTTCTCACCAGGTTAATACAGGGGGGAAAGATTTCACTGTCACATGACTATGAAGTATATTCTGGGAAAAGAGAATTACAGAAGATTTGTGTACATTGCACCTTGCCTATTTATCCAGCCATTGTTTGTGTATCTCCAACATCTTCCCTTGACTATTCTCTGTGTTAGAGGACTTGTAAAGTGTGTGTGTGTGTGAATAAGAGAGAAACCGCTGACTGTGGCCAGCTGTGGCGCATACAGAAGCAGAATAAGAGCCTTATTGCATGGGAAAAGAAAACTGAAATGGAGCAGGAGAGTAGTGGCTTTCTCCATGCCTGTCTGAATCCTGTCATGAAAGCCTGTTTTTGAACTGGAAAAATGCATTTGACAAAGGGCACGCTTTTACATCTGTCTCCCTCTGGAAGTGAATGGAAGTGCCACCATGGAATGCAGAGAGGCACAGAGTCTCTCCCAATGCATTTTGGCTTTCTTTTCTCATGTGATAAGGCTTTACATCTTTTGTGCTGCTTCTGTCTGTTCTAAGGTAAGAATGGGTGCAAATTTCAGTTCAGTTTATTTTGGATAAATATTTTACAAAAATTGAAAATTGTATGATGTTTGGATGCAAAGAACTTGCAAGTATACAAGTTTGAATGTGGGAGAAAGAAACTGGCAGATTGTCATGGCCAGCCAAGAGCAGGTCTTGGAGGATGAGGAGGAGGATGGGCCTCCTCCAGAGCAAGAGCTAATTGAGGCTACACCAGGTGCTAATCCTGCTCTGCCAGGTCCCAGCTGTGATCTCCCAGCCTCAGAGGAGGAGGCTCAGCCAGGTCCTAGAGCTGGTGAGATTCCTCTTGTGGTGTAACAGCCTAGTGGTGACTCTGGGGAGGAATCAGGCCTGGACGTGCCTTCCTTTAAGCAAAGAAGGGCTGAGAGTGCTTGCAGGCGTAAATCCAGTAGGATTGCAGAGAGGCAATTAGCAAATCAGCCTCAGGTGGCACGGGGGAGAGTTTCTCTTACTTAAGGAGCAGAGAGACAGCAACTTGGGGCCAGAGTTTATTGCATGATCCTTTGGTGTGATTGCTGCCTGCACTGGCTCCCTGTATCTTGACTCCTTGTTGCCTTGACTCTTGACCTTGGAATGGACTGGACCCTTGCTACTTCTGGCTGCCCTGACCCTGGACTGGACTGGACTGACTACTCTGACCTCTCTTTTCCTGACTTTGGCTCTGGCTTTCGGTTTGCTCCTTAACTGTCACTCCTTGCAGGTTTGTGGACTGCTTCCAATTGCTGTGCTAAGCCATTCTTATTGGCATTGTTTGGGTGTGCTGGCCGCAGTCCAGGACAAAGATGTGACCATTCATGTCCACAGCTTCCCTCTAGAGTGATAGAAGAAGGTGAACTTGTGTTTTTGTTAAGTTTGTGAACTTGTGGAGCCAAGGTTGATTGTCTGGCTGAGCTGGCTGCAGGTTTCTTGATATATTTTTGTGCGTTTGCCAGCATGTGCTCCAAGAGGATGGACTTCTTCTGAGTTACTGACTTGGATGGGGGCAGAGCTAACTCCTGCTAGCTCTATTTAGCTGCTGACTCAGGGGCTGTACAGACAGGCCATTAAGGCCAGCCTGAGGGTGGAGGTGGGGTGTGGCATCTACGCGGCATGTTGTTACAGTGCTCCTTTGGGGCTGCGTCTACATGATGCAGCACCAAAGAAGCATGGGAAAGCCACACACCAGCAGCTATGGTGCCCTTTCCAGGGAGCAATAAGGCAAGATTGGGGCTGTGGCATGTACTTGCCATGGCCCTGATCTGGCGCTAAAAGGGGCAATCTGTCAGGCCCCTCAGTTTTTGGAGCTTGTGAACAGGAAGAGGAAAACTGACACCTAGCAAGAACATTTTCATGGATGACCTGTGACATCTGTGCCATGTTTTGTTTTCTTGCCAGGGATTTTGTTAGGTGCTGTGCTGAAACAGAATCTGTGGCAGCTTGAGGCCAAATTTCATTTCAGCTTATCAAGGAGGATGAATATTTGTTGCAAAAAGTGGAGCAGATTCTCCTGGAAGGGCAAGCCATGGGGATAACTTTAAGGAGAGAAGAATGTGACACACAGAATTAGAAATATCAGAAACCCTACTGTGACCTGTGGAGCTACACCATTTCTCCTCTTAATAATTACGAGGGACAGGAACAACAGCCTTACTCCTCAGAGAAAAAGGAGGTGATCATAGAGGGTTCTTTTGATGGAATGGCTCCTACCTATTCCCAGAGGAAGAAGAGATGTGCGATGGTGGTACGTTACCCCTTGCTGACAGAAACAGAAGTGGTGTGATGATCTGGTAAAATGTCTTGAGAGGTATGCAGTCTTCCAGAGGGTGGAAATCCAGGATATACAGTAATAGAGAGGCTGACATGACTCACCAAGCCTCCTTCCTCTTGGTCCATGTGGGAACAAATTGTTTTCAACATATTGCAAGGGTCTATGAGGCTCTGGGAGAGAGCTGAAGGACCTTGGAGCCTAGATTGTGGGAGATGTGGAAACCAGGGTGAATGTATAAAGAAATTGCAGATAAACTGAGATTTAAAATAATATTATATAAGAAATGAAAGAAGGGAGAAATCACGGAAGAGGACTATAAAGGAATAGCCAGTAGCTCTTCATCCTGGAGAAAAGTGCTACAGGTTTCTGTCCTGGGCCTGGTGTTGTGAACTAAATTTATAAATGGATAATGGAATAGTGGGAATCCTTATCAAATATGCAAATGACACCAAATTAGGAGTGGTAGCTAATGCACCAAAAGACAGGATCAGGATTCAAAATGACTGTAATATATTGGAGACCTGGGACAAAACTAGCAAAATTAATTTCAAAAGATATAAAGTTGTGCCTTCCCCATTTGCTAGGGTTAGGGGCACAGGACCCCCATAAAAGTGGAAAAAATGAATTAAACCCTACCTTTTTTTTTAACCTTAGAGAGCACCTCTCTAGGAATCTCTAGGTCCTCCAGTGAAACTCTATTGCCAACTTCCAACAGAATCATGCTGGAGGATGTAGAGATTCCTAGACAGAATATATCAGTCAAATCCATGAATCATCAAATCTGCAAAAGTCAAAGCTGCAAGTGTGGAGGGCCAACTGTACATGTAAAAAACATGTACATATAAGATGGACACCTAACAGTACATGTGAAAAGGATCTAGTGATATTAGTAGACCACAAGCTAAACATGAGTAAATAGTGTGAAGTGTTGGCCCCAAAAGGCAATACAGTTCTAGACTGCATCAATGGAAGCAAAATGTTCACCTCAAGGAAAGTAATAGTCCCACTCTATTCTGCTTTGTTTAGATTGTATCTGAAATATTATGCCCAGTTCTGGGTGTAACAGTTTAATAAGGATATTGACAAGCTGGACCTAGTTCAAAGGAAAGAGACCAAAATGGTAAAAAGTCTGGAAACCAATTCCTGTTTAGAGCAGCTTGGGGAGCTGGATATTTTTAGCTTGGAGAAAAAAAGATTGAGAGATGATATGATGACCATTTTAAAATACCTAAAATGTCATACACAAGATGGAGCAAGCTTGTTTTTTGCTGCCCCAGAAACTAGAACATGAGCCAATGATTTCAAAGTACAAGAAAAATATTCCACCTAAATATTAGGAAGGAACATATTGACTGTAAAGAGCTATTTGATAATGGAATAGTCTACCTCAGACAGTGATGGACTCTCATTCTTTGGAGGGCTTTAAACAGAGGTTGGATGGCCATCTGTTGGGAGTGCTTTAGGTGGGATACAGACGGTCAGGGGAAGAAGTCTTGAAGGTGTCTTTCCATGAATACGGAACCTCCAGACCGCCAGTCCTGAGGGCATGGCAAAGGTGGATGAGGCAGCTATACTGGGGGGAGTGAAGACTGTATCTTACCCCCACCTTCCATACCGCCGCCTCGCTGGACGCCCTAAAGAGAGAGGGGGCTACTGCACGGGCGGCCGCGAGTGTGGCTTTTTTTCTTTTGCTGGCTGCCTACTACGATACTGCGCAGTTAAAGGGCCCCTTTACATTTTTCTTTTGCCGGCTGCAGACTGCGCATGTGCACAGTTAAAGGGCCCAGGCCCCTTTAAACTTCTTTTCCTGCTCTACACAAGAACAAAGGAGGACTCCTGGCAAGTGATCAGCTGATATTGGCATCCTTGTCCGCTAACGCATTGCAAGTGCCACCAATATCATGGATTCCTCCTCTCCTTTGTTGCCTGCGCTCCTACTGACCCTGCAATGCACAGCCACAGCTGTCACCACCGCCACCACTGCTGCTGTAATGGAGGTCCCATTAACCACTTCAACAACAGCCGCAGACCTGGATGAAAGTAGTGATGACACAGGAGAGGCAAGGGTTGCAGTGGGTACCATACTGGTCCAGCAGTGTGCTGCCGGTGGTGCCATGGCCATGGCCCAAATGGGGCGGATATGCTGCTGCTGGAAGCTCTCTAGAACAGATGACTGGTGGGACAACTTTGTCACACGCATGTGGTCTGACAAGCAATGGAGGTTTTAGTTCTGAATGCCTAGTGGACATCCTGCATCCAGAACTGGAGAGGTCAGACACAGTGATGAGAAGAGCCATCCTGGTGGAGAAGAGAGTGGCCATGGCCATCTGGGTACTGGCACACAAATCCAGCTACAAGGTGACCTCAGATGTTTGGGGTTGGCATTGTCACCGTGGGGGAAATCCTGGTGGAGTTCTCCCTGGCCATAGAGAAGCTCTTGCTGTCACGGACTGTGTACCTGGGGGACGCATGTCAGGTAAGGACAACCACACAACCTTCTCTTTGGCAGCCCTGTGCTACTCTGTGTAAAATGTCATCCCTCACTGTACATTTTCTGTTTCGACAATGGGAAATGACTTGTCTATGGTGCAGCTGCAAAATAGTTGTCATATTAATTCCTCTGCTTCTCCCCCTTCTTCTCCCCCACAGATTATGGAAGCCTTCGGTCGGTGTGGCTTCCCGCAAATGGTTGGCATCATGGATGGGTGCCACTGCCTGATCATGCCACCCTTGGGACAGAGGAGCGCATTTGTGAACAGAAAAGGTTCCTATTCTGTCATCCTGCAAGGGACATGTGACCACACAGGACGCTTTGTGGACGTGGAGCTCGGATGGCCAGGGTCCACTCATAATGCCAGGGTGGCAAGGAATTCTGTCATCTTCGAGACCATGGAGGCTGGCATCTTTGTGGAAGGGAACCCCAGTATCAACATCAGAGGCAAGCAGATTGGGCCCCTTGTGCTTGCTGATACTGCCTACCCAATTCGGAAGTGGCTCATGAAACCCTACAAGACCCCCACCATTCACAAACAGAAGCTGTTCAACAAGAAGCTGAATCACATGAGGGGGACCGTGGCGAGATCGTTTGGCAGCATGAAAGCCAGATGGCGTTGTCTAACTGCCCCACTCCTTGTGGTAGATCAGAACATGGTGCCCATCATCGCCTCATGTGCCATTCTGCACAACATATGTGAGGCCAAGGGCAGGGTCCTGGATGAGGGGCTGCAGTACAGGCGCTGTTTTGTGCTGCCCACCCTGGTGTCATTGCAGCTATGGGATTAGCTGGGGCTCCTTCTTTTTCTTCTGTTTGTTCTCCTACATGTTCTCCTTCTATTGGACATAGAACCAGAGAGTCATGGAACCCTACAATTAGCAGAGACCCTGAAGGCCATCCAGTTGAACCCCATTCTGCCATGCAGGAACTCTCACTCAAAGCACCCCCAATGTGGCAAAGGGTAGAGCTTCAATCAAAAACACACACTGAAGGCATGGGAAAGCGGGAGAGTTACAGGCAAGGGAGCATTGTCTAGGAAAGCAGGATACATGCAGCTCATGGTCATGCAAGAGACACTCTCAAACGTACTCCCACATGATCCTTGTCCCAGTAGCCCCGCAAGCATGCCAGCATGCCAAGCATTGATAGAAACAACTGCACAAATGTGCAATAAAGCCATGCAAATTGCCCTGCTTTGCCTGTAGTGGTCTGGAGCAGCTGCAGCACTATACATTTGTTGTCATCGTAAACATAGACTTTACCTTGCATAGTCTCTTCGGCCTCACTGTCCTCACTAACAGCTCTACTGGCCCGTGGGAGCAGTGAGTGGTCACGGTAGCTACTTGTTGTGGAAGATGTAGTGGACCCCTCCCCAGCATGAGATGTTGGTGTGCTTGTGGAAGGTGTAGAGCTTCCTCCCCCACCACGGATTCATCGTGCCAGGGCATGGACATCCAGAGCTCACTGACTGCAGGATTAATCGTCTGAGTCGGGGTGTTTCTCCTGCTGCTCATCTGCATGACGAGGGATAAGGGTCATCTCTGCCCTGTGCCCATCCTGGTGCCATGTCTTCCCCTTCTCCCATTTCCCCCCCTTTCCCCAAGGGGTCCTGGCACATCTTACCTTGAGAGAGCATCAAAAGGTCCTGGGCACATTCTAGTTCTGGGGTCTCCTCCGCCACAGGTTCTGCTTTGGCTGGCTGGCTTATTGGGACTCTCACAAGCTGTCCACTGGTGGCTAGTCTGCTGGGTCTGATGCTGCCATCCTTGTCAATGTAAGCATGGAGCTCCTTGTAGAAGGGCAGGGTGGTGGCACTCTTACTACCTTTCGCCTTGTTATCTCTGAATTGTTTATATTGAGATTTCAAGGTTTTGCATTTCTGACGACATACTTCCCAACTTCTGCTGTGACCCTTGTCCTTCATGGCCTGTGCCACTTCTTAATATGTGTCTGCATTCAGGTAGGAGTTGCTCAATTTCTCCAAAATATGCAGCTTTGACCATATGGCTATGAGGTCAGCCATCTCTGCATGGGACCAAGAAGTCCCTCTCCCTTTTTTGGGGGGGTGCTGGAGGATGGCTGTGCCATTCTGCCAAAGTGGAACCGCCACATAGGTCTGCAAGGAGCAGCTGAACTATGCACGTTCCATAGGTGAAAATGGTGCTGGAATGTGTGTAGGGGTTCACTTTAAAATTGAAACTTTCCCTTATCACTTTCTCCAAGCAAAACATCCAGCAGCAAAACTTACAACTTTCCATGATTCTTGCAGCGCATGCATAGAGCTTGCTTTAGGGTTAGGGTTACGAGGTTTAAAATACAGTGCAGCTGTGCCGCAGCACCCACACCTGCCTGGCATTTGACGCTCTAATTAGAGCCTCACTGCAAACCACGCATGTTCCAGGACCCCGACCCATTATCCGCTGCACCTGAGCCAGAGCATATAAATGGGCACCTTAAATTTACGGTGTCCCATTTGTGATGTGCCGGTGCCGCTGCTTATATACGCAGCTGTGCTGTTACACCCTTTATAAGAAAGGAGCGAGAAAAAGCGACTTCTTTTCAATGCTGCTTCTTCCCACATAGGGCGCAAAGGTGGCGCGTTCATGGTGGCATTTAGGTGCGGGTCATCTAAAGGCTACACCTTCATGACGTCATGAACACACCCCTTTTTGCCCGTCTGTATCCCGCCTTAGTTATATATTTTTGCATAGCAGGGGTTGGACTAGACAACTCTTTTGGTCCCTCCTAGTTCTAGGATTCTATGAGTCTATGACCTTTGAATGCTTAATTCAAACTTATTGTGTGAATCCATGTTGTGTCTGGACATATCCATACTTCTTTGAAGATTTCTAAGTTGATGGTGGTGATCCATGAATAGGGTTCTAAATGTTGAATGTGGAATAGGGATCAGCCACAACAAGACAACCATTTTTGTCAGCATTTTAACAACAAAGATATGTAATGCACTATGCTCCTTAGCAATGTGAGGTGTTACAAACAACACTTCATGCAGAATCATGCTTTCCTTAGTTAGCATGACTTTTCTCTGCATGCATGGAAAATACTCTATTTAACAGTGTAGGATTATAATGACCATCTGTTTTTTTTTAATGTGTGTATTTTAGTGTTACATTTGGCACACAAGGTTCTAGAATGGTTGGGAGGAGGTGTTTGGAAAAGTTCAGTCCACACTTGTACAACTGCCACTCTTTAACAAATATCTACAGCAGGCTGAGATGGTATATTATTATTAGGTCAGAATAAATGTACTAAAAACCCTCTGTTTTCCCTCTGTTCTTCCTGACATGATTTGAGAAGTGGAGCAACTGCTAGAAGGAATATTGGATGATGAGAAGAAATTCAAAACAGAACAAGGATTCCAGGGGATTCCTTAGAAACAGTCAAAACATTTGAATAATGGCATAGTGGCTCAGAAGATAACTTCCTTGTGTCTAGGCTTACTTTTAAGGGAAGTGTGCTTTAGTCCACTTCCTACATGGGATGACTAGATAATGTGAAAAGTAATTCACATTGGAAGCAGGCCCACAATTCTAGAGTCCAGCGGATGAAGAAGTGATATTTAGTTGCTACTGTGTAATTGAATAAAGTTTTGTATTGGACATGAGGAATTTAGATTTGACTTGAATAGGTTGGAAACTTTGCACTAGTAAGGTTTGTGTTAGCTACCCTAAGAATGCTTTTTAAAGGGCAGGATTTAAACCCTAATACATACATGAAATACAGTGCCATATATATTGAGATTTTGGTACAACAGTAACAAAACTTGGAATGAATCAAGGATATATGAACAAGTATGATGGCCATGCCATAACACAGAGACTGACAATATGCTTTTAATTGATAAAATAAATCAAGTGTTGTTGTTTTTACCAGGGCTGCTTGTTTGCCTTCCAAGCCTCACCAACTGAAAGCAATGCTCACACAAATGGGATTCAGCAGGCAGAAAAGAAAGGGGAAAGAGAAAGTGGTGAGGAGAAATGGTTGAAAATGGGCAAAAATGGGCAAGAGAAACCATGGCTCTGTTTCACAGAGGAATTCAAAAGTACAGAATTTAAACTGATTGAAATGATGTGTGTGTGAAGGATGACAAGGTAGTTATTTCTGACCCTGGGTTGAGACCTCAGGACATCTGGCAAATAATTACTTCTGTTACATAATGGCAGGAGTCCTGTAGAGACACCATTCAATTTAAAATAACACAAGTGATTCCCCTTTCTTATAGGTTGGTTAAATGAGACCCCTAGTCTAGCCATTTGTTCCACAAACATATATAAAGCCCTGTCTCTCACTTTTAACTTGTTGCATGGCAAGCTGAGCAGCTGTTGCGCTATGTATCAACATAAGGCTGTTGTCCCTGTTACACAATTGGTTGTACAACTGTGATCCACTGTGACTACACTGGGTATACTTATGCTACACTAACAGTATGCAAGTTTGTGGCCATTGGAAGAATTTCCTGTTAACATGTTGTAGGTAGAGATAAAGCTTCTTATGTTAGTGCTTTTCTTGGAAAGTGGAGATGTGTGTGTGTGTGTGTGTGTTCAGTGTTATGGATATATGGCAGAGTTAGAACACATAAGCTTTCTGTTCCTTCTGCAACACTGTTATGACAAAAGCTCTTCTTGACTCTCTCAGTAAATCACAAGGTGGCTGCCAATTTGGCTCTTAAGAAAAAGCACATTGGCCCAGCTTGGTTCTTCTCTTCTGGTTGTTATTGAATTCTTAAACCCACTGAGAATAGAGAGGTCCATCAATAACAGGTACATTTGCATGCAAGGGGCACCATCTCTTCCTTGTGTTTTCTTCTTTCTGCCTTTTAAGTCCTTTCCTGAAATCTTTAGAGATGAGGGAATGGTAGGAATATTTGACTGTGAAAACAAGTTCATGCCATTTCCCCTCTTTTGAAGCCCACCACTGAATCTTTTTGGAAAACATGATCACAACGATCTACATTGGCCTAGAATATGCAAGGTTTTTGGTTGACCGCTGGTGCCATGATTCATACTAATAGCCTGAGGGAGAATGACACCAAATTCATTACAAAAATCCTGAAAGAATTGCCAGCTAACCATAAAATGCTTGAGCCAGAGTGTCATAATGACTTTCATCAGTGAATATTTAATTTCCTATAATTTTGAGGTAGTTAAGCTCCAGTACCATATCTGCCAAATCTACCTCTTGTAAAAAACGTGCAGGAGGAAAATATATCTCACTGAGGGTATCAGGGTAAATACTAATTTAGAGGTTTCTCTCTACTGTTGTCAGTAGGAAACCAAAATGGCACTTTGTTTAAGTATAAAAATACCCTTTTATTTGGAATAATTAATAAAAATTCTTACAGAAGTAAGTAATTGGCCAGTACAAAGTGTAAGGCTATAGGCTTGAAACGCATGACTCAGCTATTAAAGTACAGCTTAACGTAGAGGCCAGATTCTTGATCCAGTGTTGTTGGATGAGCAGCAGCACTTTTACAGCGACCTCATTAGAGCTGGGTGTACTTAATGTTGGCGATTGTGGTCAACAAGTCAATAATCAAAATTTAATTATTTGTGTAGGGCAAAGGTACAAAGGTGTATTCTTTCCATTTTGCAAGAATATTGTCAGCATAATTTCCTCATCTACCAGAAGGGAACAGGAGAAGCAGTCTCTTTCATATGCATTTTAGTTGGAGTCTGTGGTGAGTGTTTTCCTTTCTTTATCACTTTTGTTAACGTACTTTATTTTCCTGTTATAAACATTATTTCTGGAAAGAAGTGACCTTGTTGGCTACTTTTCTATGTGTGTTAGATTACTTACAATCGTAAGTACACTTATTTGAAAATAAATTTTATTGAACTGAAAGGGGCTTACTCCCAAGAGAATACATTAAGGAATATACAATGCCTTACACAAGTATTGGCTCGACTATCCACATTTGATGTTCAATATCATGTTATGTTAACAACCTGGATGCAAAATGGATTTAATTGATATTATTACAACTTGTTTTCACTCTACATTGTCAAGGTGCAAAATATTTTTATTTTAGCAAAAATTAAGGCCCCAGCATTTGTTAGATAATATATCTAAATGTAAAGACCCAAAGAGTAATCAAAACAAGTCTGGATAAAGTTGTGTAGAAGTACCAACCAGGGCTGGTATACATAAATGCATGCACACGCGTGCGAACACACAATATGAACACCTCCCAGAGCATCATTAAATGTATTATTGCAAAATGGAAAGACTACAGGTCAGCAGTGTCTCTACCTAGAGAAGGTGGTCCAGCAAAACTCAGTGACTAGATAAGTGATTGGAAAGAACTCAGAGAAGAAACCAAGATACTCAGATGCAGCTCCCATCTGCAGCAAAGATGGAAGAAACTGTTCAAGGAATACTGATGTCTGGCTGCTCCCCAAAGTTCTGCTTTATGGAAGAATGGGGACAAGAAACTATTGCTGGAAAATACTCATATCAAAACCCATTTGGAGTTTGCATAAAGGCAGTCACAGAACACTTTGGAAAAAAGATTATGTGGTTTGATAACAAAATTGAAAGTTCTGGCTTTGCTGCAAAATGCTATATGTGGTGCAAAGCCAACAGTGCTCATTGGCTGGGAAAACTATCTTCTTGGTAAGACATGGTTGTTGTTGTTGTTGTTATTGTTATTGTTGTTAACTGCCCTCAGGTCAACACTGGCTTATGATGAGCCTGCAGATGAGCCATCTCCAAGCCTCCCATTCCTCCCTTTCTCTGCCTAGGTCTTGAAGATTCAGGCCTGTGGCTTCCCTGATTGAATCTACCATTCTCTACCATTCTTAGCATTATTGTCTTCTCTAATGAGTTGTGCCTTATCATGATGTGGCCAAAGTATGAGAGCCTCAATTTGATCATCTTGGCCACCAGGGAGACTTCAGGCTTGATCTGTTTGTTTGTCTTTTTGGCTGTCCATGGTATCCTCAGCACTCTTCTCCAGCACCACATTTCAAATGAGTTAATTTTCATCCTATCCACCTTCTTCACTGTCCAGCTCTCACATCTGTACATGGTGAAGGGGAATACAATGTCTTGGACGGTTCTGACTTTAGGATTGTTCCATAGCTGTCCTTCTCATTCCTAGCCTTCTTCTGATTTCTTGATTGCAATCTCTGTTCTGATTAATTTTTGGTCCACGTTATGGGACTTCCTTAACTATTTTGATTTCTTTGTTATCTAGGTTGGATTTACTATATGTAGATCCTTCATGGTCATTACTTTGGTCATTATATTTAGCAGCAAGCCTACCTTTACACTTTCCTGTTTGACCTCTTTTAGTAATTATTCCAAGCTTATGATGTTTTCTGCTAGTAATATGGAGTCATGCATGTATGTTATGTTGTTAATTTTCCTTCCTCCTATCCTCACTCCTCCTCCTTTTGAATCTAAATGTGCTTCTTGCATGATATGAAAAAGTAGGCTGATAAAATGAAGCTTTGCCTGACCCCCTTGCCAGTTTGGAACCATTCTGTTTCTTCATATTCTCTTCTAACAGCAACCTCTTTTCCTAAGTACAGATTTCTCATCAGGATTATCAAATATATTGGTACTGCCATGTCTTTGAGAGCATTTCATAGCTTTTTATGAGCTATGCTGTCAAAGGCTTTGCTATAGTCTACAAAGCACATGCTGATTTTCTTCTGGAATTCCTTGGTCTGTTTCATTAATTATCACATGTTGGCACTATGGTCTCGAGTGCTTCTTTCTTTCCCAAACCCCGCTTGCACCTCTGGGATTTCTCTCTCCATATTATTGTTGCAGAATTTTGAGCATAATTTTGCTTGCATGAGAAATTAATACTATAGTCTTGTAGTTTCTACAGTCTTTTGTGTCTCCTTTTTTGTGGATAGGAATGTATATCGATCATTTCTATTCTATTGGCCACTGTATTATTTTCCATATTTGTTGGCATATTTTAGTTAGCATTAAAATTGATTCTTTCTGTGTGGATTGTACCATTTCAATTGGTAAACTCATGTTATGGGGCTGCTTTTCCTCAGCAGGTCTTAGGAAACAGGTCAGGACTGAGGCAAGCTGACTAGAATGAAATATAAGACAGTTCAGCAGGAAAACCTATTTCAGTCTGCAGAGAGCCTGGGTCTTGGGTGGAGATCAGTGACCCCAAATATAGAGTAAAAGTGACACTGTAATGGTTTAAAAGCAAGAACCTAAATATCTTCAAATATCACAGTCTGAGCCCAGGCCTCAATCTTATTAAGAATCTATGGCAAAACCTGAACGTTGTTATGCACCAATGGTCCCCATTCAACCTGATGGAGTTGGAGCACTTTTGACAAGGAGACTGGGCAAAATCTGAGGGATCCATATTGCCAACATATGATAATTAATGAAACAGACCAAGGTATGAGAGAGACCAAAGAAGACTAATTCAATGCACACAAAAATACCAATTTCCTTTTATTTGCTTAATGTTTGCACCACAATAAAAACATTTTGCATCTTCACGGGGATCAGTTTCTCATGCACACCAAGCAGTAACAATGCAAATCAAATGTATTTCTAGGTTGTAACACAACAAAATATAGAAAGTCAAAGGTTATTGTGAATACTCTGCAAGGCACTTGTATTTGAATGGCTATCAAATAACATCTTTTAATTGATGGTGTGTGTTTAGAAAATTAGTATAATCAAGCTTGGAACTTAGCTGTAATGGGTTTGATTTATCAGACCAGGCAAGCAAATCATTTTGGTTTTCTTTTATTGAGCACAAGAACCATATAGAAAATAATGAAAGATGCATATACATGGAACCATAGATATTGTTATATAATCTATAATAAGAACTAGATATAACTATCTCTCTAATTGCATTCTTGAATATGACTATTAATTCAATTTGCCTGCCCATAACAGACAAGGCATTCATATTCATTTTCTTTGCCCCTGTGTGCTTTGAGAGTTTGGGTTGTACCTTTTCTAGAAGCCATACCTGAACGTTTTTATTGTTAATACTATGGTTTATATACTTTTATTCTTTTGTATGCCACTCTTTTGTGGTATATTTGAATTGTTTACATGAAAATTAAAATTTAAAAACTGGTAACAATGCCAATTAAATCATTTTCTATTCCAGGTCTACCTTACATTGCCAAAGTAAGGTAGAAATTGATTTTATGAGACCACCAATTTCTGCTATACTCATTTGCTATGAATATACCTACTCCTCTTCTCCCTCCCATTCCCACCCCCTTTGCTGAAATCCCATTACGGTACTCATTTCCTTAAGTTTTCATTTGGGTCCCTATTGATCTTTGCATTAGCTCTAGCTGAACTCCAGTTCTGAATGCATTCCATCAGGATTCCATATATGTCAGCATAAATCTAAGTACTGGATATGTTGTATAAAAAGTCAGGATGGAATGTATAAGCAATAACACAGTGCAACAGGATGGAAGTTAGCCCAGTACTCTTGTATATGTACTGCTCTGCTCAGCACATGCCACCCAGGTGTGGCTACTGGTGATGGTGATGGACATTGGGATGCCATTTCCAATATGGCCAGGAGACATAAGCAGATCAGATTTTACATAGTCATTTAGATATGCATGTCAATAACACATATCACATAAATATGTGTGCCAATAACACAATAACACATAATAACACATTAACTATCAGAATTGTTTTCAAGTGAGAAAAGTACAGTATTTTCTGGCGTATAAGACTACTTTTTAATCCAGGAAAATTTTCTCAAAAGTCGGGGATCGTCTTATACGCCGGGTGTAATCTTATAGGGCTGAAACTTCTGAGCCGGACTGGAAAATCTGCGGTTGCCGCATATGGTGGGGGAGCTCAAAAACATCCACGGCCGCATACCCTCCATATGTAGTGACCGTATGAAAGCAGCAAGGGCCGTGCTGTACAAGTACGGTAGAAGAAAATCTTGGAGACAGGGAGGGCTGGGCAGACAGGGAGAGCTGACCAATCCAAGCAGGCTTTATATACAACAGGTTTTCCTGCTAAGTACCTGCATGTCATAAGCATTTGAATTAAAATTACCATATTGAAATCAAATCTGATATTTTTTAATTTTTATTTGGTGTGCGTTGGAAGAGGGGTAGTCTTATACGGCGAGTATATCCCAAACTCTATATTTTAACTGGAAAAGTTGGGGTTCGCCTTATACGCCCAGTCGTCTTATACGCCGGAAAATACGGCTACTTTAGGTGTTGTTGTTTTTTTGCCCACTAGTTCATGTTGAGACAGTAAATGATTTCGATAAATGCCTTTGAGAATGACTCCCCCAATATTCCCCCCCCCCAAAAATTCTGTTTACCCCCCCCCCCCCCCAATATAGTATCAAACTTGGATATCTTAAATGAATTTTACTCTAATGAACCTGTTTAAGTACCTGCTCATCAGGACATGTCCTTTTTATGACTCTGCTTCTGAGGAATGGCACATGAGAATGCAGGTTAGTACTGTACCTTCTCAGCAGAAGCTTTGGCACTACTTACCAGAGGAGACTTGACTGACTCCACTTTGTTGGACTTCAGCTAGCAAGTAATTTAGATGGGAATTCAAGAGAGAACTGGCTTATTTGTAACAATGAGACTGCTACTGGCTATAATGTGGTTTTAATGGTGTATTCTGTTTATACTTCTAATTGTGGTTGTATGGGGTCCGGGCCTGGAATGAAAAAGTAAAATAAAAATGTTTTAAAGACAATATATTTTGTTCCTTTAGGAGACTTGTCCAATTTAGAAAACTTTTTTCAGTTATGTTGATTCTCTTTCTTTCCAAATGTCTTTCTACAGTTTTTTTAATTGTAAAATCTTCACTCTCATTGTATTTTTGCCCCAGTTGCAAACAAATGTAGCTTCTTTCCTTTCTCAAAAATGTTAGCCACCAGTTTACAAGTCAAATACTCTCATTTCTCAGGTTGGATTATATTCAGCATTAAAATACAGAAACAAACAATACATCCTGGTTACATCTTCTGTATGTCCCCCCCAGAATGAGACACATTATTATTGCAGATGGTTTAAGATTATAACATTTGAAAAGTGAACTCCAGTTTATTTTGAGAGCAAAGATTAATATAGATATTATAAAGCTGAATGTTTACAGAAACAAAAATCTCCTTTTTGATCCTCACTGCTTCCTCTGTTTGAAATTTTAGTAGGACATCCAAGGAGAACTTTCGTATTGATGACTGTTAGGTTTTTTCTGCATGTGGCATCACTAGGCTTTAGTAAACTAGTGTCCTAATGAATAGCCAGTTCAATATCAGCCATATGTAGGCAAATAACTGTTAACTTAGTACTTCATTAATATTTACAAGGGGCAGAAAATATATTTGAAGGTTTAAATATTTAAAGAAAGTACTATGGAAGCACTGGAAGCCTGACAGGCATATCCACAAAATCAGATTCATAATATGAATTTTTATTTTATTTTATTTATATTTATTATTATTTTATTTAAATCTTAATCAATAATTAAGATTTCAAAAATGTTACTGAATTTGAACTATGAAGTCTTGCAACAAGAAGACTGGAGCAAATATAACAAAATGCACAGTGTACTTTTCAATATTACCCCAGTCCATTTTTGGTCTTTGGACCAATGATTTTTGGATGCACCTAAACTACAAACCTACACCAAAATCCCTTTTGGAGTTACTTTGAAGTACAATGAGTTAACAGTAAGACTGTATCTCTTTTTATATAACATTTTTATTAATTTTTTTACATAATTTGTATAGCAGACACAGATGACAAAAAACAATACTTATTGACATACAAATTACACCACTACAAATAATACATCAGATTTATAAATTATTCCATAATACCAAGAAATCAGCTTCAATTATCTAACTACAACAAATCTTTCTTAAACAAAAACAAAAAGAGAATATCTCTGAAGATGCCAGCCACAGATGCTGGTGAAACGTCAGGAATAAACTCTTCCAAAACATGGTCACATAGCCCCCAAATCCCAAAAAAGACTATGGATTCCAGCCGTGAAAGCCTTCGGCTTCACAAAAAGAGAATATATTTCATAATTATGATTAATTTCTCCCAATCTTTTTTGTATTCATATTTACCATATACCCCATCTGCCCGTGTACAGACAACTGTGTGATTGTTATTCTACAAATGCCACGATGGTTAATTTATCAAATCTCTTGTGCAAATAATCATGAAATATCTTCTAATCTTTTATAAATTGACTGTTGGCTTTCCCCCCAAGTATATATGTCAATTTAGTCATTTCGGCAAGATAATTTTCTTTACCCACTCCTCTTACGTGGGAGAGCTAGGCAATTTCCAATAATTTGCTGAGAGTATTTGGGCTGTGGTTATCATATCCCAGCAAATTCAACCAATTTCCTTCTGTATCCCTGATAACTGGTGTTCCCCAGATCCCTCTCTTTCCACTGAGCATAGATGTTGTGTCATAAAGGCTTCTTCTTTTTAACTGCAGTAATAGTGACAAGGTTTTAAAAATTATCATTTTTTCCTTTCTGGTTTGGAGCATCATTTGTATAAATGTCACATCCTTGGCAGACAAACAGCCTGACCACCATAAGTACAAAGCATGGGCGGTTTTTTCCTTTTCTTTTCTTTTAACAGTACTTTGTGTCCACAAATGTCATTCCCTTTGTAGCTGAAAACAGGCCTCTTATGTCTTTGTCGTCACTGGAGGAAACAGCAGTGGGCTGTGAGACTTTATAACGGCTTTCATTGATTTAGTTTTGTCTGTCTAACAGCTGCCTTCCAGTCTTGTACCCCTTGCCCACGTCAGTGCTGCCGTCAGTCCAATTTTGAAAGGAAGATAAAGATATCTTTTGGGGGGGGTAAGTGTTCAGTTCCAGGAGATGAGTGTATACATAGGATCCTATCCAGTTAAAATGACGGTTTTACCTAGCACATGAATGGCCCTTTTACTAAAATGTAGGTCTTGATGACAGGAAGGCCGACAAAAAACTCTAGAGAAAAAGACGCATTAAACTATTTTCTCCTAAAGTGTCATTATGAATATAGCTATTTTTCTTCTTTTTTTACTAGTAATGTCTTATGCAAGTTATTTTGTTTGGTTGGCTTTTTTTTTTTTTTTTGGCAAATTGTGTGAACAAATTGATTAGAATATTTACAGTGGCCTGTATTGACATTCATCCAAATTCTCTGTGCTCTTTGGCAAGGTGTCTATGCACAGAAGATGATGCTTTGCAAAGTCAGCTGTATAAAGAGTTTGAGTTCCCAAGCCTAATTGTTCTTAGTACATCACTTTGCGATACTTTGCATGAAGTTAAAAAGAAATGTAAGCATCATCTTAGGTCAGATACACAGTGAAATTCAGACAGGTATTTCAATTACCCTGATATTTATTCTTTTAAACATAAAATGTTAATAAATGCTACCAACACTGGAAAAGTGTGTTGATCTAAAATATGACAGGCTGACATATACCATCGCAACTCAATTTTATAGTCATTGTGTTATGTTGGAATTTTGTTCTGACCACTCAACAAATGAAATCCCCTCAAAGCTCACCTTGTAAGTAACACAGCCTTCCCAACATGGCCATTTTCATGCTGTCAGAGAATGGTGGGATGATAGGGATGCACCCAACCATTTTCATATAGCTGGAAGTCCTACAAGGATGTCATCTGCAGACAGTGGGGATGGACCTCCAGAGGGCTCCGAAGATGCCTGTTTCAGCAAGCCCAAGTGTTTCAAAATAGATGGATGTGTTCCTGTTAATCTTTTCACTCACTGACAACAAAGTATTGGGTAGTGGGGCTGTGCTGTTTACCAGGTATAGACTGGGAAGACATCTATGGAGTTATAGATATGTGATACGCATACATCTCCCAATGCAGGATCTCAGCTAGCAGTCTAAACTGAGGACAATATCTTAGACAAGAGTTCTACAAAGAGAGTATGTCTGGATTAAAACAGTGCAATGGTTTATAGTGACTTAATATTTTTGATGATATATTATTTGAACAGTCTAATTCTCTGGTCCAGCTAAGATGACTGTTAACAGGATTTAGTCCTTTTTAAAATAATGTCTGGAGGATTCAACATAATGGTGGAATTTGTATTTTTGGATTAAGACAGAAGGCAACATGTGCTAGAGAAATGTCAGGATTGATATTCAAAAACTAGGCAATTTGAGAAATAAGGGAAGAAAGGATCTTGGTTGACCCTGGACCATAAAGATGGGAATGAGGTGAATGTTTGCTCTTTTCTTCCAATTGGTTTCTGGTACAAGGAGTATAGAGTGCTAGAGTGTTATGAATCCTACTCACATTTTATGAGTCAGACTTACCTAAATCAAAGGATCACCATCAGAATTTGAACAGGCAAAAACATATTTTGAAAAACATTTTTTCTTTGAAGAATTATATGACAGGTTTCATTGGGTTTACTCTAACATTATTTATTTATACAGGTTGAGTCTCCCTTATATGGAATTCTGTAATTTGAAATATTCCCAAATCTAAAATCATCGACATGGGTGGCTGAGATAGTGACACCTTTACTTTCTGATGGTTCAGTGTACACAAACATTGTTACATGCACAAAATTATTAAAAATATTGTGTATAAAATTACCTTCAGGCTATGTGTATAAGGTGTATATGAAACATAAATGAATTTCATGTTTAGACTTGGGTCCCATCTCCAAAATATCTCATTATTTGAACAATCTCAATATCTGAAAAATGCTGCAATCTGAGACACTTCTGGTTCCAAGCATTTTATGTGAGGGAGACTCAACCTGTATTTTTAAATTTTGTTTATATACCTCCTTTCTTCCAGAGAAGGACACAAAGCAGCTTCCAAAGAGGATCAGTTTAAAAGAAAAAACCTTAATTAAAAAAATTAAAAACCTCCATATTGTATGATTTTATTTATTTATTTATTTCCAGGATTTATATCCCACAATGGGATTCATTAAATGATAATCATTTAAAGACCATATAAAATTAACAAATAAAGCACACACCTCAATACAGTACTCTAAGAATGCTAACCCTAGCAAAGAAAATATACCATGTGTAAAATGAAACATTTTGTGTTTGCTTTTTTATGATCTCAGCAAGTTTGAGTTTTTTCCTCCTGAAATTTAATCTTAGAAAGGTGTGTTACAATTTCAATGCTAAATTTAGACAGAATATTAAAATAGTATGAAAAGAGAGGAACACTTTTTGTTTGTTCCATATGCCTGCTTTATGAGAACTTTGGGCTCTGAACCATTCATTGGCTTTCTTTCTTTCTTTCTTTCTTTCTTTCTTTCTTTCTTTCTTTCTTTATTATTCTTGAAATTATTTAGGCACTGGTCTGCCATATGTTCTTTGCTGTGCATTGAGCAATGAAAGAAATTATAATTAGATTAATTCTAACAGCACAGAGCACAAACGTGTTTAGTGTAATTGTGCAATAAATGTAACAACCCTCTCTCTTTTTTTGCTGTCTTTGTTTATTTTGCATCATTAAGCTGCTTATATATTAAAAACTTATCATTTCAAATGTAAGTTTTTATTATTACTTGATGGCATGTATTAAAAATTGCTATTTTAAATTGATAGGGAATGTTCAAGTGTTCCTTTACTAGTAGATAGTAAATGTTCAACTTTTATGTTGGTGGAAGACAAAATTGTGTGTGAAAAACAATATTTGCTAAAGCTCATGTGAAATCATCCTTGAATTCAAAGTATTATGCAACTATGTTTCTGTGAAAATGAGAGGTGTGGTTCATCATTAACTTATCATTAAGAGCACATACCCACCATGGCACTTCCTTTTCATGGTGGTGGGTTTACATGCTCCTGTGAGGTAAGAGGCTATGTTGGTGGTAGTAGTCCTGTTGGCAGGATCATGAAAATGCTGTGATGAGACAATCCAAAATGAAACGAGAGATAGTGCTGGAAGATGCGACTCTCAGACAGAAAGGCACTCAACCAGCTATTGGGGAAGGACAGAGGACAATATACCATATATACTCAACTATAAGTTGACCTCATATATAAGTTGAGGGCATGTTCTGGGGCCGAAATTATGGATGTTAATATGATCCATGGATACACTGAGGGTAAAAAAAGGGAATATAACAAAGGAGGTAAAGGATGAAGCAAAATAAAATTGTGCTAAATAACCTACAAAATTCTAGTAGGCTTACTGTTTGTGTTCACCCTAAAAGCTGGATGGATGACATGGGAACTATGGTAAAGCTTTGTATGGGGAAAGCAACCAGGTGCACGTGGGGGTAAGAAAATATGTGGGGATTTTCTTTTCCTTGGAATTTTTATTTTTTGTCCAGATGGTTGTTTTATTTTTATTCATCTTCAGACTAGATATTTCCCCCCCAAAATTTTCCAATTTGTTCTGCAGATGTATTATGTCATGTAGAGGGATATTAACAAATCTTTGCTCTTATTTTAAATTCTGTGCCCATCACCTTTACTCCTTTTATTTCCCCATTACTACTTATATTTTTCAATAACATTTCTAACATCATGATAAATAGAAGGGGTGACAGAGGACATCCCTGATGTATTTCCTTCTGTATTTGATTTATTTCTGTTCTTTCTCCATTTATGATGATTCTTGCTTTTTGACTGAAGTAAATTGCTTTAATCCATCTCAAAAATCTTTGACCCATATCCAATTTTTGCAAAAGTTCTCTCATCAAATCCCAGTGGACATTATCAAAGGTGTTTTCTATGTCAATAAAGATCAATGCAAGCTTCCTCTCCATATGTACCTCATGATGTTCAACTAGGTCTGTCACACATCTTATATTGTCTTTTAAATGTCTCTTGGGAAGAAACCTGCATTGGTCCTTTTTAGCTCCTTTTATTGCTTCTCTTATTTCAGTTGTTGATATGGGTTGATTTAACATTTCTTTCTGTTCTTTACTCAATGGTTGGATTTTTATGTTTTCAAATATTTTTTAAATTTGCTTTATTTCTATCTTCTTTTTCTTAATTAGCATTTTGTAGTAGTCAGCAAAGATTTTTATTTGTTTTTGTTCAATACATATACTGTTTCCTTTTTATATTTTCATTATGAGTTTTTTCTTTACTTTGCTGACTTTAGTTATGTTTCTTCACTGCCTTAGTTTACACAGCTCCCTTAGCTGTTAAACTCACAGGTTACTTGACATGCTCTCAGTACATACAGCTCAGCTCTCTCATCTCAGCTCTCTTTTATATCCACTCCTCAGGTGGTTTCTGTTATTCCCCCCAACATTTCTGGCTGCAAATCCCTCAGGATCCTAACACATTCTGCTAATTGAGATTTTCACAAGGGGACGGGATAGGGACAGGATCGTTTCTTCATCCTTATCCCATCCGTGACCAGAGTGAAAGTGATTGTGCAAATCACTTTCACATGAAAGTGAGCTGAAAAGCGCTTTCAGTCGTGAGCTGAAAGCACTTTCAGTCATCATTGTAATAACAAGTTCTTCCATTGCTACAAAAGACTGGAAATGATGGCTGAAAGCACTTTCAGCTG
The DNA here is from genome assembly GCF_019175285.1 of Sceloporus undulatus. Classification (NCBI taxonomy): domain Eukaryota; kingdom Metazoa; phylum Chordata; class Lepidosauria; order Squamata; family Phrynosomatidae; genus Sceloporus; species Sceloporus undulatus. Next base: position 311,373,544 of record NC_056523.1, on the reverse strand, counting down.
ACACCTGATAGCACTTTTCAGCCCACTTTTATGTGAAAGTGATTTGTGTAATCACTTTTACTCACACTTCCCAAGTGGTTGAATAACGGGTTCAGTGCTCTTGTGAGTGAAAGTGATTCACACGATCACTTTCACTCATGCTTCCCTGCTGGGTCAAGTGCAGGTCATGTGTGAAAGTCTTTCCCACGATCAGGCAGGAAGGACGGGACAGGGACCAGAGAATGATGCCCCAGCCCTAATATGAAAATCTCCAATATCACTGGTTCCTCCTCCTTTTAGACCTGGTTTATACTTTATACTTGAATTGGCAAAATGCAAACTGAAAACATCCCTGTGGAATTTAAAGGCTATTTAATCAGGAAAGAATACAAAAAGCCACTATCTGCAGCTGAAAAGAAAGGAAAGCTTCTTTAGATGACAGACGAAACTCTTCAAATGGTTAAGAACAAATGAGAAGCAAAAGTAAAAGGTGACAGAAATAGGGTCAAAATTCTGAATGCAACTGTTCAGTCGCTTGTGCCTATGGATAAAGAAAATTATAATAATCAGTGCAAAGAAATAGAAGAAAACAACAAAAAATATGTAATAAGGGATCTTCCATAGTATTTGTGAAATTTAAGGAAAATGCAAACCAATAGTATGTATGACCAAAAGGGCAATGCATTCTGTGATAGGAACAGACAGAATTATGACAGATTCTTTCAAAGGCCTGGATGACGGAATTGGGAACATACTTATCAAATTTGCAGATGACACCAAATTAGGAGGAATAGCTAATACTCAGGATAGGGTTGCCATATCCCGCCCCCCGGCGGGATAGTCCCGGTTTGGGCGGTGCCGTCCCGGTCCCGGTCCGGTTTGGTGCCCAAACCGGGACGGCCCACCGCAGCCACCCCGCGGCGCCCCGCGGCGGCTCCAAGGTCCGCTGAGGCCTGGAAGGCTCTCCGTGGTGGAGCTCCAGCCGCGAGGACGCTCCCTCCCGGGCCCCAGTGACGGCCTTTGGAGGCGCCTCCGCGGTCGGAGCTCCGGCCGCGGGGGCCTCCAGGCCTCCGCGAGGCCAGGGAGGAGGAGGAGAGCCGCTTCCCACAGCGGCCATCACCGCGTAGGGGCGGCCCCCGCCTCCTTCCCGGCCTGGGAGCCGCCGAGGCTTCTCCTCAGGCCGGGAGGAGGAGGAGCCGCTTCCCACCGCGGCATCGCCGCGATGAGGACAGCCTCCGCCTCTTTCCTCGCGCCTGGACCGGTCTAGCTCCCCTCAGTCCGGGAGGAGGGGGGGAAGCCCGGCACCGCGGCGATCGCCGCGATGCCAAGCTTCCCCCCGCCCTTCCGGCCTGAGAGCCGGCCTAGGCTCCTCCAGGCGGGAGAGGGGGAGGCTGCTTGGCACCGTGGCAATCGCCGCGATGCCAAGCTCCCCCCGCCCTTCCCGGCCTGAGAGCCGGCCTAGGCTTCCTCCCAGGCTGGGAGGAGGGGGAGGCTGCTTGGCACCGTGGCAACGCCGCGATTCCAAGCGGCCCCCGTTCCTCCTCCCGTTGGGAGCCGGCCTAGGCGTCCTCCGAAGCCGGATTGGAGGAGGAGGACAGGGTTTGAAAATGTAGGCCTTTTTTTTTTTTTAATTTCCTAGTCAGGAAATTAAAAAAAAGTCCTACATTTTCAACCTGGTCCTACATTTGTCCTGGTTCGGAGGTTCCTCCATTATGGCAACCCTAACTCAGGAGACAGATCAAAATTCAGAATGACTAATTAGACTTGAAAGCTGGGCCAAAGCTAACAAAATGAAATTCAACACTGAGAAATGTAAGGTCTGCACTTAGGGCAGAAAAATAAAATGCACAGATATAGGATGGGGGACACCTGGCAGAATGAGACAACATGTGAAGGGATGCTGGAGTCAAGTAGACACAAGTTGAACATGAGTCAACATGCGATGAGGCTCTAAAAAGGCCAATGCAATTTTAGGCTGCATCAATAAAAGTGTAGTGTCTAGATCAAGGGAAGTAATAGTGCCACTATATGTCTGCTCTGGTCAGGCCCCACCTGGAATATTGTATCCAGTTCTGGGCACCACAATTAAAAAAGGACATTGAGAAACTGGAGCGTGTCCAAAGGAGCAGGGACGTAGCCTTATTAGGAAGGGGGGGTCCAGACTAAGTGCCACCATTATAATGGGGCTTGGGTGTGGCAGGGCAGCAGCACCATCATTCATTTTCTAATGGAAGGGGGTCCAGCTATGTCCCTGAACAATGTAATGCTTATGTCAGAGTTATTATTAACAGCGCGCCCGCGCATACGCGGGCGCCCATACGCAGCCTTGAGTATATGCGCTCAAGCCGCAGGGCATGCACGGGGCGGAAGGGGCGCGCGTCCCATTCAATTGAATGGCCGTGCACGCTGTTGCCCCCGCCGCTCCGTGGCCGCCGCGCATGAGCCCATTGTTCCAATGGGGCTCGAGCATAGGCGGAATTCGCCTTACGCGGCGGGATCCAGAATGGATCCCCCACGTAAGGCAAGGACGGACTGTATATTAAAACGTAAAACTAACTTGCCTCTCATTGACCAGTTGACAAACCAGTATATTTTATTACACTATAGATTACACTTTTATTGTAATTGTGAGTACAGTAATAAAAGACTTCAAAAGATTAAAAATATAATTCTTCCACTACAAATAATTTTTATGTCTATATGCCAATTGGACAACTTTCACTTCTTTCCTATAATGGAAGTTGTGATACATTTAATGTGGCTTACCTCTTTTAGTTTGCGGTCAGAACTTATTTTCTTTCTGATCACAAACACATCATCTTGAACACTCAATATAAAAACTGTTAAACTATTTTAATATCACATCGCTCAGAAAACATACGATGTGGTTATGCAACAAACATGGCAGGTCAGCAATAATGTATTATTATTATTTAACCTTAATTATGAAGCGCTGTAAATTTACACAGCGCTGTACAGGCAATTTTTGAGTTAGACGGTTCCCTGCCCTCAGGCTTACCATAAAAAAGACATGAAACAGAAGGAGAAGGGAGGGTGACGAGAAAGGGTAAGAGGTCTGCACTGGATATCATAAAACATAAACAAGACAGTCCAACAGGCCAAGGGATGAAGAGGGAAGATGTATGTCCACAAGTGGAATTCCTGGCGTCAGTGTGGGTGTTTTGTACCATACAGTTCCCAGAATTCCCTAGCACTGAGCCAGCCAGGAAAGTCTCAAAGCCGTCTCAAAGTAGATTATTGCTGAGGTTGCTTAATAAAGTTACTGCAATGTATGGGTTTTGTGTATTTGTCATTAAGACCCACAAGGTAAAATTTTTGGGTGTTTTGAGTGTTGGACTGTGACTCTGAAGTCTGGAGACCAGGGTTTGATTTCCACTCAGCCATGAAAACCCAGTGTGTGACCTTGGGGAGTAAGTACACTCTCTAGCTTCAGAGGAAGGCAAGTGCACAGCTCTTCTGAACAAATCTTCCCAGAAAACCCAGGATAGGTTCATTTTAGGGTTGCCATAAGTTGGAAAGGGCTTGAAGGCACACAACAACAACAACACCCAGATCACAATGGCATTGTAATGGAACTATATCTGTTTTAACTTAGCAGGGCAACACTGTGGAGCTACTACATTGGTAGAAATAAGCAGTTTGACACCACTTTAACTTCCAGGGCTACTAAAAAAAACAACCCCAACCCCCTGGGATTTGTAGTTTTGTTGAGGCACCAGTACTCTTTTAAAAGGAAAAAATGCTTGTAAAAATACAAATCCCAGGATTCCACAGAATTGAGCAACAACACTTAAAGTGGTGCAAAGGGTATTATATCAACAGTGTAGATTCCCCCATGCTATAGAATTTGTGCTTTGCAGTTTGGTGAGGGGCATTTGGAAAGCGCATCCAGAGATAGAAGAGATGGGGGAGGTCACTGAACTACAACACCCATACTCCCACAGCACGTTGCCATGGCAATCACTCTACAACAGCCTAGTATGATAAAGTACTCAAGTTGCAGAGTTGGAGTGGAAGCCAGACTCCTATGGAAACGAAAGGGAAGAGCTTGCTTTGTCTTTCCCCCTTTCCCTCTCCGAGCCCGTGGTTTTAATGAGAGGAGGAGGGGGGGGGAAGAAGGAGCTTGAATGCCCCCAGACCTGAAGGGGGGGACCAGACCTCCCAAACCCCCCTCTAGCTACGTCCTTGAAAGGAGGGCGACAAAATGGTGAAGGGTGTCGGAAACCATGTCCGAGAACGACTTAGGGAGCTGGGTATGTTTAGCCTGGAAAAGAAGATTAAGAGGTGATATGATAGCCTGTTTTAAATATTTGAAGGGGTGTCCACTAGAGGAGGGAACAAGCTTGTTTTCTGCTGCTGCCCAGAGAACAGGACCCAGAACAATGGATGCAAGCTCCAGGAAAAGAGATTCCACTCAACATTAGGAAGAACTTCCTGACTTAAGGCTGTTCGACAGTGGAACAAACTCCCTTGGAGTGTAGTGGAGTCTCTTTCTTTGGAGGACTTTAAACAGAGGCTGTATGGCCATCTGTCGGGGATGCTTTGATTTGTATTTCCTGCTTGGCAGGGGGTTGGACTGGATGACCCTTGTGGGTCTACGATTCCATGATTCTATGAAAGAAGAATCATTTGAAGATGAATCCGTAATTTTAGAAAGTGAAATGGAAATTTCTCTCAAAGCACTTAGGATGAATAAATCACTAGGAAGAGGCCGTGTACCAATATACTATAGCTGCTTAAAGCTGTAGAGATGTGTAAAGTAGAAGACAGTAGGAAAAGAAGGAGCCCATACTACAAATGGATTGATTCAATAAAGCAAGCCATGTCCTTGGATTTGTAAGACTTGTGTAGGGCACTTGATGCCTGCATTCATAGGTTTGCCATAAACTGAAGTTACAAGATGGCATATACCAACAAGGAGCACCTATGGAATTTTAGTACTGTATGCTATAATATAGCAGGGTAGACTAACTATCAAAATTTCTTCTGGGCCATGGCTGGAATAATAAAGAAATAGATGACACTCAATCCCTGTTGGCTGATCTGCATAAGGTTTGTTGACTCTGGCTTGAGCCTATTTCTAAAAGTCCATGCTTCATTCCTTCTAGAAAAGTGCTGCTCAAAGTGGTGGCCTATGGAGTGATGCTTGTCCATGAACCAGTGGCTCCCAGTCAACAGTGAGTCTCCAGGAAACTATACAAATAAAATAATAATATTGCACATATATTATATTGGTCCTTATAGCTTGTCATGTCAGGTGAGTTGAGATGAACTTGTCTAGGATACAGAGGCTTATGTTCAATTGATGGAGGGGTTCAATTCCCACTGTAAAAACAGTATGAGGAGAAACCCTTTGTTGGAAATGAACCAGAACCAATGCAGTCTGACTTAAAGGTTCTGCAGTATGGAGTGGCAACAGTGGGAGGAGATGAGTCTTACCCATGGCAGACCCCAATCCACCTGACCAGATCTCTCAGAAGACCATATGCATGGGTGCTGAGAACACTCTGAACTGTGAGAATCCAGGTGAATCGCAAAACCTGCCTGGTTGAAATGAGCATATTGTGATCCATGTGGGAAATCATAGAATACAATAATAGAATCATAGAGTTGGAAGAGGTCGCAAGGCCATCCAGTCCAACCCCCTGCCATGCAGGAAATCTCAATCAAAGCATCCCGACAGATGGCCATCCAGCCTCTGCTTAAACACCTCCAAGGAAGGAGATTCCACCACACTCCGAGGAAGTGTGTTCCACTGTTGAACAGCCCTTACTATCAGGTAGTTCCTCCTAATGTTGAGGTGAAATCTCCTTTCCTGTAGCTTGCATCCATTGCTCCGGAACGCTAAACCTGGCACTCTCAGATGGGATTGCTGATGGAGTATGCTGATTATGGAATATGAAGGACAATGAGTCTGACTTTTAGGTTAATCAGCATTGTGATGGAGAAACTATTTCAGACCTTGATTGCTTCAGTTGGGTGTAGGCAATAGAACAATGAAGATCCATTTCAAAATGGGAAAGCATAATTAATGGTTGCCATAAATCTTCATAGCAGCTCTGCTGAAGAGAAGGTGGGTCCTGTGTTCATCCATGTCTACTGGAAGTTAAACCCAGCTCCTGTCCTTGCCTTTTTGGTTCTCCCTATAGTCTCAAAGTCTCTGAAATCCAAAAAGGCACCATTTCCCATGTTGAATATGGTGTATCCTAGGAATTCCTAGATATTCTGGGAATTTCGGTTCTCATTTTTCACAGATCCCATTTACTCAGTGATGGTTTTACATGTGGGTATTTAAAGAGATGGTTCTTGAAATATGGTGATCCACTGCAAAAAAGACAATACAAAGTGGATGTCATTAAAATATAATTGTTAGGGAATCTTATATACATTTTAACAAGACAATAGCACATTTTATTCCAGTATTTCCTTTGTCTTAAATGTTGGGAATACTCCTTTTTCTTAGCAGAGCAGAAATTTAACAGTTCTCACTGGAGGACTGCTTGAATAGCAAGAACTGCCCACACATAACCTTTATGAACTTGAATCCTAGTTGAGCCCACGTGATTTAAGAAGAACCCCTTTGCAATAATACAAAAATAGTTCCATTTGAGTATTTGCTGGTATTATTAGTTTGTATGTGCCAAAATATTTTAAAACCTAATTTTTGTGTTTTTGGGGCATCAGCAGATTCCACTAGGTTTATGAGAGAGCTTATTTTTCCCACTTAATAGTTTGCATAGTTGTCTATGCACGTTGTAAGGATAGGAAGGGGGGGTCATTTTCTTTGGAAGCAAAAGGAGTGGGCACTGCTGGAGGCTAAATGAATACCCAGTGTGATTGCTCAATCTAGTAGGGCAAATCCTCTGTTCTTATTATGTAGGCATGTACAGTTCTCCTTTTCAGTCTTGAACATAAAATATAAGTTGTCCCTACTTTTTTTCCTGGCCTGCCTTTTGTATCTTTAAACAGTTATCTAACATACAGAAATAAAGCATTTTCATCTCATCATCATATTAGAACAGAGTTTGGATTGTTGTTAGAAATGGGGAAATTAATTGGTTGTTGTTAGCAGGAATTCGTTGTTAATTTGTTGTTAGCAGTTAGAATTTGTAGGTTTTTGTGGGTTTTTTCAGGCTATGTGGCCATGTTCTAGATGAGTTCATTCCTGATGTTTCACCAACATCTGTGGCTGGCATCTTCAGAGTTAGAATTTGATTTGTAATATTATTTTTCTTAATTAAGTAAACAAGGTTATTTTTTTAAAAGAAAGCATGAGATTTGCTGGGAACAACATGTTTGATTGTCACTGTTGCTCATTTATTTGCACTTTTTGGGGGTAGTTTTAAAGTTGCTTCTCAAGCATAACTCTTTCCTGATGTACAGAACAACAAATCCTACTGATGGCTCGGGATGGTGATATGTGATGTATAGTATTGCGTCTGCAACCTACCAGGTTGGGGGAGCCTGTCCTAAAGCATGGCATCTAGCAACCTATTGCATGCTTCTTGTTTCCATCCCCACCCACTTCCACTCATATGCATGCTTTTCACTCACTCTTGAAACACTGTACTGTAGATTGTTTGTCTCAAATAAAAAAGGTGAATAAGGAATTGTATGTTTATTCTAGATGGAGGATTCTGATGCACTGCAACAGTGACATGCACTATACTATGATAAATCGATAATTCCAGGCAGAATTCTTAATCAAAAATATTCTGAGGACCTTTGAGCATATGCAGAATGTTTTTCACCCTGCATTACTGAATACCTGTATCTTTTAACTTCCTACATACTTGGGATAACAAAGCATGGCTGTTAGACCACAGGTTTTGCTTGCAAGGGCACTGTAACCATAAAGTCAGTCTCTACCTTCACCGCTTATGGGATGGCCATAAACATGGGGAGAACAATTACCTGAATACTTTGAGTGTATGTATAAAATTTTGGTCCCTTTCAACTGCATACCCCATTAGAGAAAGGATGAATATCACCCTGCTTCAGCTTAGTTCCTAATAAGCTTAATTACTATGGGCCTGAACAGACAGGCCAAAATAAAGATGCTTTGAGTCACTTTGGAGGTATGCTGTTTAAATGACACACACATCTTAAGAGGCGAGAAGCTGTGCCAAAGCTGCACGCCAGTACTTAGGACTGGAGCGTGGCTTTGGCGCAGCTTCTGTCCTCTTAGGACACATGCATCATTTAAACAGTATACCTCCAAAGTGACCTGCAGAGGCTTTATTTTGGCTTGTCTGTTTGGGCCCTATGATATATTTGTATTGTGCAGAACTATTTCACCAGAATATGCTGTGAGAACTTAGGCTAAGCCACAGGTGTCCTGTGTATGCTTCTTTTAACATGCGCCTGCTTCTATTGCAATGTGTAAAGTGGCCTTTACAGAGCTGTGGCTAAATTCTGTTTCATAAACATTGGTTCTTATTTGGGTGGCACATCTTGAAATGATGAGTCTGGGGCAACTGTGGTCCAGGGAAGGAGAAATCTACACAGAGGAAGAACAGCAAGCAGTACAGGATGAAGTAAGGTAAGGATTATATAGAAGAGAATATGTGTCAGTGCAAAAACACAGAATTTCTGAGTGGGTGGCCTTAGCTGCTCAAGTATTTTTTGGGATCAGTTTAGGCTATGTGTGGCTTTCATAGATCGTTCCTTTATTTTCCCAGCAGAATAAATGGAGAAAACAGTAGAGGGGGAAAGGATCCTTATAGATATTCCTTCTTCTTCACTGTTCCATCAATGTTTTTCCATTACAGTGAACTAACAGTCTTTAGGGATACAGTCAATATGTATTCCATCTAAGATACAGCACAATTCGCTTTATATAATGTTAAACTAGATTTCCAAGTTAGCTTTAATGTTGTGCTAGTATTTTACATATACTTTGGATCTCCATGTTCATTTCCCCAGATACATAAATAAAGTTGAAATAGGCTACTGTATCTGCCTTTAGCTGAGTTGACAGGCCTAAATCCAATTGATGGTCTCATGCAGGGTAGACTCAGTGAATCCATGTCTTACAATTCAACCATAGTTTCAATAGATTTACTCAAGTAGCTTATCGCACTAACAAATAAACTGGCTTACCTCTTTTGGCTTGAATTCAGGATCCAGGATGCCCTAGGTCATTATCATACCTAAATTGCACCTGATCTAGCCGGGATGCTGCCGTCTGGATGCATCCTGGGTCAAAGCCAGCTGAGCGAGGCTTCAACCAAGGATGCATCCAGGTGGCAGCATCCTGCCTATATAGGGAGGGTTTTATTATAGGTGATAAACTATAGTAGATAGACTTTTTGGGTGAACATGTCTGCAAATGGTTGAATTCTTTTGATCTAAAAGGTCTCCTATGCCTCAAGAATAGCATGAAAGGCAAAATCTTTTTTTGGTGCAGCTTTTTGAAGCGTGAAGTAATCTACACTGTAGAAATAATGCAGTTGAAGATTATTGCATTTTGTTTAAAGCATCTTATTACTGATAGGATAGAAGTACATTTAATTTTAAAAGCAGATCTTATGGAATTCACCCATGGACAGGTGAATGCAGCCTATATACTGCTTGGATGCCAACTGGGGTTATCCTGTGGCTTTTCAAGAATGGGATTTTCTGTTTCTGAAATCTGAAAAGCTGCAGAATAAGCCTGGGTGGCATTCAGGATGTATACAGGCTGCATTCACCTGGCCACACATGAATGTGATAAGACCTATTTTAAAAATTAAATGCACCTCTATCCTGTTGGGGATAAGGTGCTTTAAACAGAGTGCAATAATGTCCTTTATCTGTCGTTGTGCCATTTTACAGAATCCTGGGAGGCATCTGCACTCTTTGGCAGATAAGGCTAAAGAACTTAAAAACTACAAATTCCAGGAGCTTTAGCAGTTAAAGTGGTGTCAAATTGGATTATTTCTACAGTGTGATGCTGATTTTCTCTTGTCAAAATGAGATCTTGTAGTCTTTAGAGTCAGTGTCTTAACCACTGAGCCATAGTGTGTGTGTGTGTGTGTGTGTGTGTGTATAAAGGTGGAAGTGGCCTCTAATGTGTAGAATGTGGAGAATTTGCATACAAACAGGAGCTCCTCATGCCTCAGTTACAGGCTGCCTTAGCCTGTGATTAGACTGTGGATTATCCTCTTCCTCTGGAGAGGCAATCATTAAATCTACACAATTGGCAGGAGATTGAACCAGTGTAGGTTCAGCATGCTGAAAAGAATGCTTCACCTCATGGATTTGGCTGCCATGCAATTCATAAAGGCTGAGTTCTCTGTCAGGGAGAAAATGCCCCATCTCTGTGCACCAGACATGGATTTTAAGGTCCATTACCCAGGACACACAAAATCCTGGAATCAAGTCTTTCCATTTGGCATCCTAATCTTTTTAAAATTATGGTTTTCATTTTCTGCATATTGTGTTAGACCTTTTAATTCATCCTTATTTGATGTTAAATTGCATCCCTGTATCTTGTATGTGCTTTTTAAAGCTCTCTTGATGAGGAACCTGCTAAGATTGGGCCCAGACAGTGCAGAAGCACTCTTGGTTTACCTACTGTAACAAATTTGCCAGGCACTTTCAGTTGCAGGTGTGTGCTCAGAATACAATAACACAGTTACTGTGAAGACTGCAGAAGTATCCAGTGTCCCATCTGGTCAGGTTGCTTGGGATCAGTTTCAGTTAGTATAATCTGATGATGTGAAAAGAATGTTTGAATCAATCTGTTTCATCTCATGCAAATTTGATCCCTGTCTATCTTATCTGATAAACTCTAGCAGAGGTGGATTGGTTGGATGGATCCAGAAAGCTGCTCCTGGTCTCATGCTACAGGATGATATAGAATGGCATAGAAATAATTTCCATGGCAAACCAAGAAAAACGTCACCTGTTAAATTTCTTCACATCAACCAGCTGTTAAATATATAGACTGGTTTACTAAAGAAAGAAAGGGCTTTAATACTTTTAATAATTATGCTGAAATAGGAATTTTGGCAGCTGCAGTTTTTCATGAAGGTGCAAAAAAAACTGTACATACTGAAATTCTCCTCTTCTACCTAATGATTCTTAGTATTATGGCCATTGTCTTTGCTGCATTTGGTTGTTTCAGACATAAAACCTTGCCAGAAAAAGGGTAACGGCTCTACTTTCTATTGAGGCACCTTAATTGTTTACTATATGACAAATCTTATCCTATCTTCTAGTCTGTTCCATCCCGAGTCTTTATGAAAGCATTTCTTAATGCCAGTTGTGATGTGCTCCTGTTATGTTAGTTAGACAGCTCAGAAAATATATTTCTTTTAATTTACCTAGAAGGGAAAGAAAGCGGAGCTTGTGTGAATACATTATTTTGTATGAAAATCTAGGCACTCTTTCTCCACATTTGACCACAATATAAATCAGCATAGAAAACAATGTAGATCTTGGCATTCAGGTCATGTTGGTTTTGAATGATGAACACATACTGGAGTTATGAATTACAAAAGCAGCTTGTGTGGTAAATTATATATTTTTTCTCAGTATATCTCCAAGAATACTTGAGCTGTCTCATGTCCTACATTCTGTATTATGCCCCTTGGCATGCATAACTGGGATTTCCCACTGAGCAGCGGAACCATATTCATTGCTAAAATGGCTTTGGTGAGTGTCATATATATTATGGCACTTCTGTTTCTTGGTTAAATTGAATTGCAAAGTAGTTAGAGGCAGAGGAGATAGGATATCTCCTATAGTGGCTCACTGGTCACAGTTTGTATGAAAAAGAAATGCCAGGGAGTGCATCTTTGGATTGCAACTACTTAAGTTTTCTGGCTGAGAGAAAGAGAAGAGAGAAAGAGAAGAGAAGGTTAAGAGGTGATATGATAGCCCTGTTTAAATACTTGAAGGGATGTCATATTGAGAACGGAACAAGCTTGTTTTCTGCTGCTCCAGAGAATAGGACCCGGAACAATGGATGCAAGCTACAGGAAAAGAGATTCCACCTCAACATTAGGAGGAACTTCCTGACAGTAAGGGCTGTTCAACAGTGGAACAAACTCCCTCAAAGTGTAATGGTGTCTCCTTCCTTGGAGGTCTTTAAGTAGAGGCTAGATGGCCATCTGTGAGGGATGCTTTGATTTAGATTTCCAGCATAGCAGGGGGTTGGACTGGATGGCCCTTGTGGTCTTTTCCAAATCTATGATTCTATGATTCTAAGAATGGGTGGCACCCCATTGCTTGCTTGGTTACTACAGGCTGGATTAGGTGTTATTCCCCACTATCCCCATTGAAAACTAGACCATTCAGACTACCTTTTACCTTGGATCAGAACCTGGATTAACCACGGGAATTTCATATTCACCCCGAATCTCCCACAAGTGAATCCGAGGCTTGCACACCCATTGAGGGTCAAATGCCCTTAGCGCGGGTCTTTTGGAAGCAGATTAAAAGCTGTATCTTTTGAAAAAAAGGGTCCGGTGAATATGAAATTGGCCCTGATCATGATCAGGGCAAGTTCAGGGGAGGGATTTAGGTCAGAGGGAGGGCAGAGGGCGGAACTGGAGAAAGGGTGCCATGCCAAGAGAAACGGGGTAACGGAGGAGGAGCAGGAGGAGAAGGAAAGAGCTTTGAAAGGTTGCCAAGGGAAATTGGGGTAATGGAGCAGGAGCAGGAGGAGAAGGAAAGAGCCTTGGAGAAAGGGTGCCAAGAGACGGAGGAGGAGGATGATGAAGGAAGGAGCCTTGGAGGAAGGATGCCAAGAGATGGAGGAGGAGGAGGATCAGGACGAAGGAGCTGGGGGAAAGAAGGGGGCCATGAAGGGCAATCGGGGTAATGGAGCAGGAGGAGGAAAAGGAAGGAGCAGGACGAAGGGTCAAATTCAGGGAAGGGAATTAGGTTAGAGGCAGGGCACAGAATGGAACAAGCTTCCCTCTCGCACCAGGCGGCTTTCTCTCTCTCTTTTTATTTATTTTTATTTTTATTTTTGACAGACTATGTGCATGCTTTTTGCTACAGGTAGATACATATATAGATAGAATGTGTGTCTGCTTGTGCTACTTTCCCTTTCATTTCCTTGCTCCCAGCACGGCACTTTGCAAAAGGCTTTTTTCCTAAATTATTTTTTATATGCGAATGCTACAGTGTGAATGTTACAAATGTTTCTCTTTCAATTTGGCAAATTGATACAGAATGCTTTGGGTGCTGTATGTGTCTGTAAGGAATTCTGGGGTGGCTGAGGGAAAACAAAGGATGCAGAGATGCCATTTGAGGTGAGTAATTAATTAATTAATTAATTATTGTATGTGTATGAGGCATTCTGGGGTGGCAAGGAGGGAGGATGCAGAGATTGCATTAGATTGCATTTTGAGGTTGCAAACAGAGGCAGAGGAAGATCCATAATCTGTAGTGACCCAAATACACACAACACACACACACATCTGAAGGTTTTTAAATTTGACAAAATATGCGCATACTGCTGCCTGTTTTTTTTTAAAAAAAGGAGGGGGGAAGCACACTTCTGATTGTCCAATGGCTGCAGGAAACGTCACCTTGACGAAAGCGGGACTGAATTGGATTGACAGCAAAGGCACCTTAATTTTAAACCGTTCCTCAAATGTGAACTCTCTGCAAGAGCTGCAAGAGCATTAAGGGTTTAATTACCTTGATTGAGGTAAATTTTTAGTGGGCACTTGCTTCCGGAGGGATTTGGGAGCGGGGGACTCGATTCTGCCCAGTTCCATCCAGCACAAATAGGTGAGTCTCAATGGGGCCCTTGTTACTGGGGCTATTTTCCTTCCACTACTGGGCCCCTGTGATGTCCAGAACAACTCCTGGAATGATTCCCATGCCCAGCTATAAGATGTGTGTCTGTGGACATGACTATCACACTGTATGATATTTTGTGTTTCTAATAAGCTTAGCATACATCAGAAGAACAGCACAACAGCAGGAACAGTATAATGCCTTTTTTTTGGCTCCAAGCTCAAGAGAAGGGACAGAACCAGTCTTTTTTGTATTCATCACGTTCAGCTTGTGACATAGAAATGAAATTGTGACATAGAAATGTAACATAAAAATGAAATTGTGCCTCCCTCACAGCATTCATGAAATACCAGAAGCTTCAACTCTTTTGAAAGTGGCTTATTTGGCAGCTAGTGAAGGGCTAAGTATATCCATTTTGTGAAGCAGGGAGACTCTGATAAAATCTCACCTTTAATATGGAGTTCTCTGTATAATAATAATAATAATAATAATAATAATAATAATAATAATTTTTATTTATATTTCCTGCCTCTCCCTGCAGATTGAGGCAGGGTTACATCAATAAAAATATAATACCATATAAGAATACAATCAATAAAATGACATTACTATTAATTCAATAAAATGACTAAGTTATCATCTAAAATTCATACACTCATAATCAGAAGTGGAGTCTTTTCTTAAGATCTCTTATAAAAGATCAGGTGGAAAGGCCTGCCGGAAGAGATCCGTCTTAAGTGCCTTCTTAAAGGCATCTAAGATGGCAATAAGATGGATCTCCACCGGTAAGCTGTTCCACACTCTGGGGGCTGCATCAGTGAATGCTCTGTGGGAAGTTGTTATTAACCTGGTCTTTGGATAATCTAATGAATTCTTCCCAGATGTTCTGAGAGTGAGGGGCAGATTGTGTAGGGAGAGGCGTTCCCTCAAGTAACTCAGACCCAAGCCATGTAGAGCTTTAAAGGTAATAACCAACACTTTGTACTGCGCTTGGAAGCTCATCAGCAGCCAGTGAAGAGATTTCAACACAAGTGTTATATGGTCTGATCTAGGTGTTCCAGTGACCAGTCTGGCTGCCATATTTTGAACCAATTGAAGCTTCTGAACTTGGTACAGGGGTAGCCCCATGTAGAGCAAATTATAGAAATCTAAACGAGAGATTACCAGCGCATGTACCACTGTTTCAAAGTCCTTTTGTGTGGCCTTAGGAAATCTGCTATTGTTACAAGTTCATCTTCTGATATATAATATGAAGATCATAATAATACTGACTCACCTTAGGAAGTAGTTGAGCAGATGTACCGTCAGAATCCTGAATCCTGATACTCAGTGGCTTGCACATAGGGACAAAAAGAACTGTTATAAATAATCATTGGGAAGAATTAGAACACAAGAAGAAAGGGGAAAAAGAGACCTCTTCCATAAGATCTGAGAAATCAAATGGATGTTTAAATCAAAAGTAGGGATGCTGATTATTAAAAAGACAAAAATAAATGACCCTAGTAGATTTTCATAAGTTAAAAATGAATAATGAAGATGTTAAAATTGTTAAAAAATTCTATACCTTTGCTCAGTCAAAATGAAGACTATGGGCCTGGTACAGACCGCCCAAAAAGGGCAGTCTGCTAGCGCCTAGTTTTCTGCTGGGAGGAAAATGCAGCAGACAAACTGCATGGCTTCCCGCCTGCGGAAAAAGAACCTGCAAAAAGTGAGTTCTTTTTCTGCTGTGGCAGCGGCATAATGAATGCGCCACTGGAGCACTCATTACGTAAGTGCTGTGCCACACTGTGCGGATGCCGCATGACACTTATATAACAATGGTGGCGCCCCTGTAAACAGGGCGTGCCATTGTTACATCCTCATCATGTGTGAGGGTTGTGGGGTGTGTGGTTGCTCTGCCCACCAGGCAACCCTCACACATGACGAGGGCGCTTTAAAGGCCCATCTGTACCAGGCCATAGTTAAGATAACAGAAGATTAAGAGTTGGAAAGATGGCTATGAAGCAACTAGAGAAAAATCTCAAGTGAAAAGATATATAATTGAGTCAGGATCATACTTGCCATTGCACTTCCAATTTCTATGTATGAATATGAAAGCTGAAAGGTGAAGAAGACTAACAGGAAGAAAATATTTTTTAAAAAAAATTTGAGGTTTTCCAAAATTGCCTTAAAGCCCCAGGCAGAGGAAAGAAACACTTTCACATTGGAAGGAAAGGAATGTCATGTGTTCCAATAGAACTGGGACTCAGGTAAGGAGCCTGTGAAGGTTCACCTTCAGTCAAGGAAGACATTTGTAAGGTCAACATATAACAACACCAAATATTAAAATGACTGATAAATTAAGAACATAAGAATTACCCTAATGGTTGTTTTATAAATTCCATTCATAGAAGTCAAATGGCTGTGGCATGCTGTTGCTGCGGCCTTCACCTGGGGCAGAAAGTTTGTTCTCTGAGCCATTGGTGTCTTTGCTCCTTAGTCAGATTTTAGACTTTATCACATGGGGTAAATTGGGGGTTTAAAAAGGTATTGTCATGGACCGTCCTAGGCCTGACTTAGAGGCACAGTCAGAAGACTCAGACTCTGAAGACATGGAGGAAGCTGACACAGAGACAGGGGCAGATCTGGGGCTGCCTGGATCTGCAGTCTCAGAGGAGGCTCAGGAAGCTTCAGAGGAAGAAACAGATTCTGTGGACTAGGTGCAGGTGCTAGGACCTGTGGAGCGAAGGCAGGCCAAGGAGTCTTTGAGGCGTTCTTCCAGGCTAGAAGTCAGGAGGAGAGCTAATAGGTTTTGGCTGAGAGAATCAGAGGTCTTTTAAAAGACCTCCAGCTGCAGAGGTTCCTTGCAGCCGACAACCAGTCTTGCAGCCTTGTTGTTCCTGTGTTCCTTGCTCTTTGATCCATGACTCTGGTTATCTAATCGCTGTACTTGCCTTGTGACTACACTCTTGCCTCTGCCCTTTGCTGCGACTGACTGGTATTCTGTGACCCTTGGACTGCACTCTGGACTATTCCTTGGTATATTCCCCTGCTGTGCTGCCCTCAGCAGAGGTAAGCAGGACAGGTATTTTCTCGGAACATTTGTTCGATCACAGGAAAGATTTTCCTATGACATTGCAATTAAAGAGAATTTATCCCGGGAAGAACCAGGAATGCTCCACCAACATATCATTCAGGGAGAAATCCCATGAATGATTTGTTGGTGCAGCATTCCTGGTTCTTCCCGGGATAAGTCCTCTTTAATCGTGATGTGTGGGAAAATCTTTCCCACGATCGTGCAAATGTCCCAGGTAAATGCCTTTAAACCCCTAATTTCCCCCTGTTTGATAAAGTCCCTTGTGTGCCACTTTGCTGCACTGATTTCTAACAGCCCATACCCATGACAAGGTTCCATATACCTCTGGAAGGCTATTTGAAGGATGTATCTTCCCATATGAGCTTGCCCAAACTTGAAGATCTGCAGAAGAGATGCTTCTTTCTATTGCACCAACTGGAGAGGCATAGTCAGTGGTAATCCCTGAAATGAACTTCTCAATGGCTGCCTGCACACTTTGAAACGCCTTCTCTAGGGAAATTAGGATAACTGCTTTTCCTTTTGGTGGCAGGTTAAGATCTTTCTGTTTCATCAGGTCTTTGGAAATGGTTTTAACAGAACAGGGCTTTTATTGGGTTATATTCTTTTAAATCTGTTTTAAAGTAATATTTTAGTTGGTTTTAATTCTGATTTTATTTAATACTATTTTAATTTAATTTTGTATGTATTTAATAATAAGTGTTTTATTGTGTTATCTGCTTTCTTGTAAGCTGCCTTGAGTCCCAGCCTGAGAGAGAGGCAGACTATAAATGAAGTGATGGATGGATGGAAGCAAACAGTCTTGGTATTAAGGTAATGTCCTCTATAGTTTTTGCCATCGGCTTCTGGTGATCAGAGGTATATTGCTTGCGAATATAGAGGATTCACTTGGCTGTCATAGATAAACAAGAATCCTAAGACTAAACTGTACTATGTACAACACAAATATCAATTTTTGCTATTTGCATTTTCAGATCTGTAAACAGAAAAAACTTAGTAGGTGAATTCAGTTCCAGTGATTACTGCCAGCTTCATCGCTATTATTCCAGGAACTGCTTTTCCCCAGTACAATTTCCAGAGATGGAACCACATTATTGGCAAATGAGGATTTACACTGTTTGCCACGTTACTTCCAGACATAATACATTCTTAAATCCAATCCACAGCTTGTTTAAATTGCTGGCTTTTAAAAGCTGGTTTCAGACTTGTTGAAATCACCCCTATGTTGGGTTGCCCATCCAGTGAGAAAAGAACTGGATAATGCCAAATAGACTTTGCATCTATGTAAGAGAATGAATAGTGGTAGAGTGGTTACCACATCACAAGCAGTGCAGAATTATAAATGCTATCCCACAGCTTTTGATACAGTTTTTTGGAGTTTATGCAATCAGTTGATCTCTCCTTAATTTATCACCATTTTCCACCTAGTATAAAAGCAGTTAATTTTCATTGGGTTGGAACCAGATTTGTCACGCATAGGGTGGACAAATGACACTTCAGTGAGTCATGAACTAGTTTTGTTGATTTAAATGGGTCTGTTCTATGCATGAGTATGTTGTTATTATTAACTGTCTTCAAGTCGATTGCAACTCATGGCAAATCTATGAATGAGATGTCTCCAAGACACCCTGTTCTTAACAACCCATCTCGAGTCTTGTAAACCTAGGGCTGTGGTCTGCTTACTTGAGTCTATCCATCTGAAGTGCAGTCTTTTTCTTCTCCTACTGCCTTCTACCTTACCAAGCATTATTGTGTTTTCTAGTTAGGGATTGGAATCTTTGGGACACTGTTTTGTTTTTCATATTTGTTGATAGATTTTACTTAGAATTAGAGTAGATTCTGTCTCTGTAGACTGAAGTATTCTATTGGTATGGCATCTGTTATTGATTATTTATTGTCAAATCCAGCAGTTAACTAAGTTCAGAAATTCAGACTTCAATAGTTTTAAACTCAGCAAACCTTTATCCAGTAATATGGATCTAAGGGCATTCATAGTCAGAACTAAATAGCAACTTTTAATATTGCCTAATTAAAACGCATAATTCCAAAATATTGGCAGGCTGGTATTTCATTCATTACCTACTCAAAACAAATCTTGTTCTCTCCTTTCCCATACTCCCCCCCCCCCCCCAATTTCTTTCTTCCAGGCTCTTCCTCCTCAAATAACCTTGGATGTTATGGTCCATGCCTGCCTGCTCTATTTTATTATCATACCACCTGTGTGATAACCATTCATTTGTATTAATTGTTACACTGCATGTCCCATCACCGTACCTCAGCCTGTCCCTAAATTCATGGCAGATAGATGTAAAAGCAGCATCTGACATTTATTCTTCATTTCACTTTCTGAAACTGGAGGTTCAACTTTTTGGGGTTCATTTTCAAATGAATCCTTCAACCTTTAATGTCTTTTACCTAATTCTTTTATATTGTTCCGTGTTTTGTTTCCATCTTCTTTTTATATCAACTTTGTTGTGTATTGTGTATTAATTATTTTTAAACTGTTATTTTTAAGTTCATGCTGAATTCTAGCTTTTCTAACTTTCTCCCTGCATGTACTGCTAGTTCTTTTTAATATTTCCCCCTTCTTAGTTCATCCACGCTGGTTTCTTCAGACACCTCCCACTAGTCTTTCTCATTGGAATTGCTTGCTATTCTGCCTTCAGTATCTCACCTTTAAGAAACCCCCATGCATCATCCCCTTTGAGCAAGTCTGACCATGGGATCTCATTCCTTATTTTCCCAAATTTAAAGATCTCAGTTTTCTTGAAGTCCTGAGTACATGTCTGTTTTACATTTGGATTCCCCTTTTCTCTGCATATAAAATTCCAAAAGGATGGGGTCACTGCCACCAAAGGATCTCACCACTTCCACCCCATTCACCAGTCCATCCCTGTTAGGATAAAATCCAAACTAGATTATCTCCCTGTCGCCTCCTCCACTTTCTGAACAATGAGATTGTCTTCAAGGCAAGTGAGTAATGTGTTCGCCCTCACATTCTTGGGAGACTTCCAACAAATATCAGAATTATTGAATTTGCCCATTGCTACTATACTTTTCCTTTTAGAATGTTTGGTCATTTCATCTGGGAAGGCATCATCCAAGTGTTCAGTCTGGCTTGGAGGGCTATCGTAGATTCCCATGGTGATGTGACTGTTGTTTCTCTTTCTGACAGAATTAGGGGCATGCTTATCAAATTTGCAGATGACACCAAACTAGGAGGAGTAGCTAATACTCCAGAAGACAGGATCAAAATTCAAAATGACCTTAATAGATTAGAAATCTGGGCCAAAGCTAACAAAATGAATTTCAAGATGGCGAAATGTAAGGTACTGCACTTAGGGCGGAAAAATGAAATGCACAGATCTAGGATGGGGGACACTTGGCTGAATCAAACTACATGTGAAAGGGATCTGGGAGTTCAAGTAGACCACAAGTTGAACATGAGTCGACAGTGTGATGCGGCAGCTAACCAGGCCAATGCAATTTTAGGCTGCACCAATACAAGTACAGTATAGTGTCTAGATCAAGGGAAGTAATAGTGCCACTCTATTCTGCTTTGGTCATTGGTCACCTGGAATATTGTGTCCAGTTCTGGGCGCCACAATTCAGAAAGGACATTGAGAAACTGGAGCGTGTCCAAAGGAGGGCGACAAAAATGGTGAAGGGTCTGGAAACCATGCCCTATGAGGAACGACTTAGGGAGCTGGGGATGTTTAGCCTGGAGAAAAGAAGGTTAAGAGGTGATATGATCGCCCTGTTTAAATATTTGAAGGGATGTCATATTGAAGAGGGAGCAAGCTTGTTTTCTGCTTCTCCAGAGACTAGGACCTGGAGCAATGGTTGCAAGCTCCAGGAAGAGATTCCATCTCAACATTAGGAGGAACTTCCTGGCAGTAAGGGCTGTTTGACAGTGGAACACACTCCCTTGGAATGTAGTGGAGTCTCCTTCCTTGTAGGTCTTGAAACAGAGGCTGGATGGCCATCTGTCGGGGATGCTTTGATTGAGAGTTCCTGCATGGCAGGGGGTTGGACTGGATGGCCCTTGTGGTCTCTTCCAACTCTATGATTGTATGATTCCTTTTGATTTTTGCCCACATTCTCTCAGCCTGCTGTCCATGTTTGTTCTCATGTCTTATGTATACTTCCTTCACATATAATGCTGCTATAATGCTCACCCTTTCCTGTTTGATCTATTTCTTTCAAATAGGACATACTCCTCTTTTACTATGTTGTAATCATGAAACATATCTCATTAGGTTTCAATGATACCTATTAAATTATATTTATCTTGCTGTGTTAAAAGTTCAAGTTCATCTTGTTTATTTGCCACACTCTGCATTAGTGTAGAGATGTCTAGGACCATGGATCATTTTCCTCCATGAGTCCATTAGGTTTTTTCCTGCCCACTCTTGGATTCTTGTACTTTTTGCTCAATTTCCAATGTTTCATTGCGGCTGCCGCATCACAGTCCCTTGCAGTATGTTGAAGGCACCGATATAGAATAACAGTTCTCTTTCCTGTTTGCCAAACTTGAAAGGGCCTGAAAGAATAGCCATATAGAGCTAGCAGTTGCTAACTTTACCCTTCCTCTCCAGGTCAGTCACTCAGCAGAAGCTGTGTCCTCTTAGACCATGTCCTCAGGGAGAGTACACAGCTCCAAACACACAAAACACATACACAAGATTCCAAACAGTGTAGCCCAACAATCAGCTCTGACCAAGAAAATGCAAGCTCACCTTCTTTATATAACAAATTAGAATTGCTAGTTATTAAGCTTCTGCACACACACATGTATTGTAATATTTTGTCTGGAAAATAGTAGGTGGCAAAACAGCTCATGTCTGAATACACAATGGGACTGTTTTGTCCCTCTTCTTGAAGATTCTAGCCTCACATCTGGCCCTAGTATGGAGTGAAGTGTGCTCTCACCATATGTCTGCTTAAACCAACAGTTATCTTTGGCAGAAATTGTAACTGTTCAGCCTCTTTTATATGTCTGGGGTTCATATTGTGGTGGTGGAGTAGTTCCCATTATATCAACTCCAGTCCCAAATTATCTCACAAGATAGGGATATTCATTTTAACCCAGTACTAAACAGTTGGCTTTAGAGTTTATTAGCAACATTTTACAAACTGTTTATGCCTCTTATTAGTGCATAAAAGGAATGTTAAAATCTATCTATATTGAAAGACTAAATCTGGTGGTTTAATTCCTTGGCTCCCTAAAATGGCATGAGACTTCGGTACATTTTTTAAATAACAAAAACTAGTGTTCTAGAATAGGTTTGTTTCTTCAGAAGGAAGCCACCTATTAATGTCGCTTGGAAGCTCTCATTTATGACATCCCCCCTCCCCCCCAATACCACTAAAGAACTTTTGGAGAGCTGTGAATAGGTACATATCTTAATTTTTAAATAGCTAGATCACAGGCTGTGCTTTATTTCATGCTCATTTTGCTCCAACGTAACAATTTCTCTTTTCCTGGCCCAATGAAGCAAAGCTTAATCTAAACTGATTAAATACTTTTCAACCCATAAGGTTGTTAGGGTTAGTCCTCCCACATATCAGTCCCTGTCATTTAAAGTATTTATTTTTTATAATTTTTGTGGGTTTTTCAGGCTATGTGGCCATGTTCCAGACCCTCCACCCCGAGGCCTGCCATTAGCAACAAAAACAATATACATGCAAATCACTCCTGCCTTTCCAGGTCACACATTATACAGTGGGTCCTCGCCATATGCTGCCTTTTTATAGGCGGCTTTGAGCATAGGCGCTCAAAGCCGCCGGCGCACGCGGGGCGGAAGGGGCGGCGCGTCCCATTCAATTGAATGGGCGAGCGCGCCCGTTGTGCCCTGCGCCGCCGCGCCGCCACACACGAGCCCTATTGTTTCCAATGGGGCTTGAGCATAGGCGGAATTCGCCTACGCGGAGGGATCCGGAATGGATCCCCGTGTAAGGCGAGGACCCACTGTATATATGCAAGTCTTTTCCAGGCAAACATTCTCTGAAGATGCGAGCCACAGATGCTGGCAAAATGTCAGGAAGAAACTTTTATGGAACATGGCCACATAGCCTGAAAAACCAACAAAAAACTATGGATGCCAGCCATGAAAGCTTTCAACTTTACATATTTATTTTTTAATTTTTTAAAAAAATCTTTTAAAATTTTCTTTACAAATATAATCGTTTACCAAATTTTCACTTCTACCACATGAAACTATGCATATGTAAATGCACTGAGACTCTGTGTATGACCATTATAATTCAAAGGTATATATTTTATTTTGCTAGTTGTTTTATGCTACAACTGTTCCCATGACATTGAGTGATATGCAGGAATTATGATGAATAATAGTTGTACAAAAACCATAACTAAAGTTTCTGTATGGTGTGGTATGACAGGAGGTCAATGGGGGTGATGATATGAGTTACCGCCCTGGGTGACGCCAACCCTGGTGATGCCACTGCCAGAGGCCACAGCGGGTGGATACCAGAGGAATCCTATCTGGTGGAGGGGGTGGCTGGGAGCTGTGCCAGTCAGCTTGGCAGGGATGGAGAGGACAGTGAGGTGGTCAGGAGGGGGAAGACAGATGTGGGGTGATCCTTCCTGCTGTTTCTCCTTTCACTACCATCTCCCCTCCTCTCCTACTCTCTGCCCACCTGACTTTCTCAGCAGGTGTAAGACTGGGTAGAGCTGATGCAACAGCCTCCTCTTCCTCCTCCTTTCCTGCACCTTCCCTCCCCACTTCCACATGGGCAGGAGGTCCCTGGGAACCCATGTACAGCCCCCCTCCTGTTCCCATCACACCTTTGTCTTTGCTCCATTGGTGGAAGAAGGCAACCAAGACCAGATTCCCCCTTCTGCCAGCAGCTTACACTAACTGGAGCTGTGGGGTGGCTGGTTGTTTGGGGGCAACATCATGAGTTACTGCACTGTGGTGACATCAACCCTAGTGGCACCGCTGACAAAGAGAAAGGTGTAGGCTTATTTTTTTCCCCCTGCCTCAGAGGGTAGAATCAGATCTAATGGTTTTACGTTACATGGGGGCAGATTTTAATTGAACATTAGAAGGAACTTCTTGACAGTGAGAGAGGTTTGGCAGTGCAAACAATTGCCTAGAAAAGTGATGAGATCTCCTTGCCTGGTTGACTTTAGGAAGGAGCTGGGAAGCTACCTGTTGGGGATGCTCTAGCTGGAGACCCTGCATTGACTAGGGGTTGGATGACCTGAAGATCCATAGAGCCTCTTCCAAATCTATGATCCTATTATTCTACTCATGCATATGCCTCAGCTTGACTTTATTAGTGGCAGCTTAAAAAGCCAATGTGATTCTAGGCTGCATCAACAGAAGTATAGTGTCTAGATCAAGGGAAGTAATAGTGCCACTCTATTCTGCTTTGGTCAGGCCTCACCTGGAATACTGTGTCCAGTTCTGGGCACCACGATTCAAGAAAGATGGTGACAAGCTGGGGCGTGTTCAGAGAAAGGCAGCCAAAATGGTAAAGGGGCTGGAAACAATGCCTTATGAGGAGACACCTAGGGAGATGGATATGTTTAGCCTGGAGAAGAAAAGGTTAAGACGTGATATGATCACCTTGCTTAAATATTTGAAGGGGTGTCCTATTGAGGCTTGAGCAAGCTTGTTTTCTGCTGCTCCAGAGAATAGGACACTGTAAAGAAAGGTTATATGAAAAAGTGAAAACTCTTTTGTAAACATCTCCATTGCAACATAGCAGGTGGGGCATGAGAAAAGGAGGGATAGTGGTTATGTTACAGTGAAAACTGAAGAGCTGACAAAAGAAGGGAAGGTTCTAGACTGCTTACATGCCTATATGTGCTAGTTTAGCAGGCCTCTCTCATTCTTCCTGAGACTATGATGTTTATCACACTATACTCTTAAAGTGCTACTATTCCACTTTGACTCCTCTAGCTGCCTCCTGTTGCATTGTGGGATTTGCAGTTTTAAGGAGGGGTATTTAGAATTCTATCCCTGAATTCCTTATAGACTCCTGAAATAGATTGTGCAAGGCAGAGGAGCATAACTTGAAACATCTTTGTAGCTGGCATGTAGCAGTGGGAGCCTCCCTACTGAGGGTAATGCTCTCCCCTCCAAATGATAGAAATTCCTCCCTTTCTTGGTCCCAATGATTACAGGGAGGGATGATTACAGTAGCCACAGGGCTAGTTCTACACATGTGTACTGTGCAAACTGGTGAGCATTTTCACACATTCGCATTGATGGTTAATTGTCCTCACTTTCCTGTGCAAATTCACATCTATTCACATCTATTCACCCTCTTCTGCCAAAAATGCACAGCCATTTGAATGTACGCAAAGCAGACAGATGGCCACAGGTGCAATAATGCAAACTTCTGTGAATTTCAGTGGACACACCAGTAAAAACTGCAAAGCCTTTTCCTATGGAGTTTAAGGAGGGTTTTTTTGGAAAAGGGAGGTGCAAAATCCCTGAATTTCATGTGAATTGCATGTGGTTGGGTCACATTCTATTTAATTGGAATGAGGAATATTTTAAATGTGTAACTAGCACACGGGGAGTCTTTCCTATGTGAGTTTCACTGTAGCTTCTAGAAATCAGGCTCTGCTGAGGCGTATAATCCCACTGCTAAGGTATTCCTTTGTCTCATTTCCAGAGGAAAGACAGCCAGCTTCCTGTCTAAGAGGTCTAGCAACTCAAGAGTGTAAGGTGTCCTGTATATCCTCAGATACCCAATATATATCAGCTGTACCCTTTTATTTCTATTACTAATTAACTCCCTATCTACTTGTAATCAATAAAGCTGTATTATGTACCATCAGTGGCTTTGTTTTATCTCACTGTATCCTTGAACTTCATTATTTTAAGAAGTGCACAAAAATATGCAGCAGTTTCTGGTGGAAAGAAAAAAAGTTCACAAAATGATCTCAGCTAGAATAAAAATGGGAACTAAGAAATACAGAAAATGTAACTAGCAAATTTTCACATCAGAACTAGTTAGGGCAGTGGTTTGATTGAGGGAACAAGTTTTGTATATGGACAGTGAGAGACAATTTCTGAACAAGTCAAGATGTAAAAGCTATAAAGAATGCAGTGAAAATTTAAAAGTATTTCTACTGTTCTTTTGTATTAGTATTGATTAACTTTCATTTCTTGTTTGTCTTCTTTCCTTCTGTTGTTAATGATGGCTCATATTGTCGCTATGCTATGACATTGTTTAGTTAGTTAATGTATATTTTGAATATGTCCAACCATAAACCGAATCACCAATAATTATAATTTGAAAGAAGTACCAACAAAACTATAAAACAGAAATATAATTTGAACACAATTTTGTAGAATGTTTGTGGTAACAGTCTGCTGGTGTCTGCAGTCTTAAATTCTCATTTCCCCTTTCCATTCCCATCTACTTACTAAATATTTATCCTAGGAAAGGTGAAAAGAGATTTTTTTCGTTGTAACTATCCCCACAGTCTTGCAATCCCACAGCTGGAATGAATGGAATTCTCCTACTCAGTAATGTAATTTTTTTTTAAAAAAACCAGACTTTGCAGAGACTGTTTTAGCAGAACATTGTATGGAGCTTTGTATGGAGACTGAATGATAAAATAATTAAAAACACTTTCGCCTCAGAAACTCATATTACTATGAAAATAGTACATTCCTGCTGATCAGAACAGTGGAGAATGCTTCAGTGAAGATTTGCTTGACATGAGCATGTCTGGCAAATTTTTGGTAACTTCATATTTTCAATGCATTGTTTTCCAGACTTTTATTTATAGCACTGCTTTCATTTGAGGAAGGAGCCCACTTGGTTCTCATCTACTAAATTGTTGAATGAAAGAAGTGCATACATAAATGACAGCATCATAATTACTGTTGGCTACTGTTAATTATGAACATTTATTTATTTATTTATTTATTTCATTTTTATGCCACCTTTCTCCCAGAAAGGGACCCAAGGTGGCTCACAAGATAAAAACAAGGGTTTGAAGGATTGTATGTTCAATTTTTTTTAAAATATCAGTGGCTTAGATGATGGGGTGAAGGGTATCCTTATCAAATTTACAGATGATACAAAACTGGAAACATAGGAACAGAATTCAAATGGATCTTGATAAACTAGAAAACTGGGCTGAAATTAATAAAACAAAATTCAACAGAGACAAATGCAAAAATCTAGATTTGGGCCACACAAATCAAAGGCACAGGTGTAGGGTAGGAGATACTTGGTTCAGTAGTACCACATGTGAAAAGGACTTTGGGATTATTGTTGACCATAAATTGAATATGAGCCACCAGTGTGATGCTGCAAATGCTACCTTGGCATGCATTAATAGAAGCATTGTTTCTAATATGAGGGAACTAATAGTCCCCCTGTATTCTGTGCTGGTCAGGCTTAATCTGGAGTGCTGTGTTCAGTTCTTGGGGCCCTATTTTCAGAAGGATATAGATCAACTGGAGCAACTTCAGAGAAGGGTGACAAAAATGATAAGAGGTACGGAGAGTAAAACATATGAGGAGAGGCTGAAGGAGCTGAGCACGTTCAGCTTGGCGGAAAGAAGAATGAGGAGTGACATGATTATAAATACCTCAAAGGCTGCTTTGAAGATTGAATGTACTTGTTTCTTTTCTACTGATTCAGAGGGCAGAACTAGGTCTAATGGTTTTAAGTTATAGGTGGGTAGATTTTGAGTGGACAGAAAAGGAGTGTCTTGAATCTATCAGGGTCTGCCTCGTAAAGAGAGAATATCAATATCAAAAACCGCTCGGATTCCCAGTGATTGGGCGGTATATAAATAAAACCTATTATTATTATTATTATTATTATTATTATTATTAACTGTCATATCCAACTTCCCCTAGAGTGTGTTCTCCAGCAATGCTCAGTATCCCCCCCCCTTTGCAGGGTAGGATTCCAGATTATTTTCAAACCCTTTCAATGTTGGTGTCGAGGAAGGCCTTTTTATTTGCAAGTCTGAATGTACACCCCTCAAATGTCACCAGGGGCAGATATTCACAGACCCCATTTTTAAAAACATATATCATTGTAACCAAGCTCCTGGTGTTCTCCATCATATTGTATTGCTTTGCCCATTGTATACAATTCCTAGGGGGAAATTGTTAAGGAGGTTATTGGAAATGAATATATGTCTGAATGGGTTATCATCAGTGGAATATTTATTGGAAGATCGGAACCCACATATTACCAGGCTAATGGCTAATTTTCTGGTGGAGGCAACAAAATTATGGCTTAAATTTTATAATAATGATCCCGAAGTTTTATTGTAAATGTATGTTATACTGTATGCCTAATAAAGGTTGAATGAATGAATGAATGAGTGGACATTAGAAGGAACTTCTTGACAATGAGAGTGGTTCAGCAATAGAACCAATTGCCTAGAGGGGTGGTGGGGTCCCCTTCTCTGAATGTGTTAAAAAAGAGGCTGAACAGCTATCTGCAGGGGATCATAGAATCATAGAATCATAGAGTTGGAAGAGACCGCAAGGGCCATCCAGTCCAACCCCCTGCCATGTAGGAAGTCTAAATCAAAGCATCCCCAACAGATGGCCATCTAGCCTCTGTTTGAAAACCTACAAGGAAGGAGACTCCACTACACTCCGAGGGAGTTTATTCCACTGTCGAACAGCCCTTACTGTCAGGAAGTTCCTCCTAATGTTGAGGTGGAATCTCTTTTCCTGCAGCTTGCATCCATTGTTCCGTGTTCTAGTCTCTGGAGCAGCAGAAATCAAGCTTGCTCCCTCCTCAACATGGCATCCCTTCAAATATTTAAACAGGGCTATTATGTCACCCCTTAACCTTCTCTTCTCCAGGCTAAACATCCCCAGCTCCCCGAGTCTTTCCTCATAGGGCATGGTTTCCAGAACCTTCACCATTTTAGTTGCCCTCCTTTGGACACGCTCCAGTTTCTCAATGTCCTTTTTGAATTGTGGTGCCCAGAAGAAGTTCTGTTTAAAATGTGTATACAAAAACAGAATTGACGGCAGTTTCAATAAGCCAAATAAGTTTGCTATGGCAGGAGAAGAGTTGTTATAAGGACCACAAAAACACCTGATTGGCAGAAAAAAGGCCACAACTTTATTGATTACTGCAAATAGGAAGGGTTGGTCCAAGAAGCATAAGGTCTGGATGTGTTATCCACCAACCCTTGTTGGTCAATGAACCGAATTGCCTGGTCACAGCCAAGCTTTGAGATGACAGAGAGGTAACCAATTGATCGTATGTTCGCATCTCATGAAGCCAGTTGCGCACATGTGCACAATTCCTTTCCTTGTCTCTGGGGGACGCTGATCTGGTGTTGTCTCTGCATTGGTGACACCGCAATGCTCTCAGCACCCCTGGGTCCCTGGTAGATTCCCGATCCAGTGCTTTGCAGCACTGGAAACCACACCCACCAGATCCAAGACCTATGGTACCACCTCTGAAAAGTTGTGACAGCGCATTTCTAACTCTAAACAGAGGGAGGGTGGGAGGGTGGAGAGTGTCAAATGAAAACGGCATCAGCCAGAGGCACCATATGACCTTAAATAGGCCAACTGTCCAATCAGCTCCCAGGAGGCCAGAAAGTCTCACCCCTTCAAGCCTCCCCAACCAATCCTGGGGCTTGTTGTCCTGGCATCAGCCAATGATGTGGCACTTCCACTCCTGGTGCAAGCCAGGAGTTGCAGTTCGGTTCCGGACCAGAAATATTGTGTGTTCTCAGCCCCAGCAGCTAATCCAGGCCTTGGCAACCCATGCCGCAGGCTGCTAGGGAATGGCCAGGGCAGGCGGACCATCCTGGTGTGATGCCCTCCCCCCACAGTAACCAGTCCAGTCCCGGTAAGTCAGATGGCCCCCTTTACTCCAACAACTGCTACAGTTAACTTTTGGGGGGAAGGAAAAATGAGGCAAGAACTTGAAATAGGTAGTTCACTCTAAATTAATATCTTACAGTACAATCCAAAATGTGTGATATCTATAGGAGGTTAGGACTAGTCACAACTGCTTTTGTGATCAGACACCTTTGTTCCAGCTGCTCTCAGAGATCTGATGACAGGGCAGTCTCTCAGCAGAGTTCCTCTGTTGGCCAACATTTGTTATAGTGGCAGAAGAAGAGACAACAAAGCGTGAGGGGGGGTGGCATGTGAGAGAGGAATAGATTTATTCCAGATCCAGTCCTATGCCATCCCAGGGGACCATCCACAATACTGGCATCAAGTTAGATTAGAGAGACAGTATTCTTAGATAATTCCCAACTTTCCTAGGTGGGGAGGCATTTGGATTTAACACAGTTTCAGATGGTCTAGTGTTAGCTCTGCTGACCGTCAGCTATTTTGGCTAGTCAGGATTGCATAGTCATTTTGTTATTTATTCTAGCCTACATATGTGCATGAATCATCTTATCAAGTCTATTATTATTGGGGAGGGGGTTTGTATTTTTTTAACAGAGCACATCTGTTTGGTGAGTGAGACATTTTGGTTGGAAGGATGTCTGGCAGTAAAATTGCAGGACTTGTTGTCTGTATAATATTTAATAAATAATTAAATATTTATTTAATTATTTATTAGATGTAGAGATTAGAGATAGGGAGTGCTCCTATAGGCCATGAGTTGCCAAAACATATTGTAATGGATCAAGAGTTTATGAAAGAAAGTCCTAATAACCCACTTATTATGAAAACGACACCCATGAGCATTCAGTTGCATTTAAAAGCTGCATATCTGTAAAAAGTTAGTTACCAGTTGCACAAGACTAGATGTGCATAGTGCCAGAAGACACTGAAAGTCCCTGGCAATTTCCTTTTGTTAACATGCACATTACTCACATGTGCAACATTCACCCAAAAACCATACTTCACAGAGACTTGGCCTGTGCAACTGCTTAGATCAAATTACAAATTCTGCTGGTAAACATTGCTTATCTTTCTGCAGACTCCTTCTGTTTCCCTTCTATACCCTATCTGCTCCATCTACACATTTCCCCATTATACCTGTAGCTATATTAAATCACAATAGTTTCAGTGTAGAATGTGAGAAGGACTTTGTTGTTGTGTTCCTTCTACAATTTTTCCAAATTATGATGACCCTAAGGCACACCTATCGCTTGGCAAGATTTGTTCAGAGGCAGCTTGCCTTTGCCATCCTCTGAGGCTGAGAGAGTGTGACTTGTGCAAAGTAATTTAGTGAGTTTCCATGGCAAAGTGAGGATTCCATAGCTGAGTGGGGATCCAGTTGTGGTCCAACACAACATCATGCTGACTCGTGGTCATAAGAGGGACTACCTAGGAAGAAATCCCAAATCCCCAAATGTAATTCTTCTGCCAACAGCTGTGGCATCAAGAAGGGCTGGATTCTTACCAACACTGGCAAAGAAGAATAGGTTATCATTTAGTACCTCCCAAATGTCCTCCTGTTGTTCTGCAGAAAATATTATGGGAAGAGACTTATTTATTGTGTTATAAGATTTCATTTCTAACCAAATGTCTAGAAAAAATACAGAAATTAAAATTAAAGCATAATACATTTACTTACTAAAATAATCTGATTATTAAAGAAAAGGTTTTTGAGCAAAGTTTAACACGATCCAGAATGTTTTTTTTCCACCATTGCATACATAAAAATTTAGCTGGAGATAACAATTGCTCCATTCAACTCAGCACATCATAATAGAGTGCATTTTGGAGTAGCTGGTGAAAGTCTCAACATTCCTTTTTGTGGGTGTGCTGTGCTTAATTTTTTAAACATGCTTTAGACAGACTGTGATTTTATTTTAGAAATGAACTCAACTGTGGGTGGTAAATGGTAGATGTAGTTTCAGTTTATTTGAAATAGTTGGTAGTTTTTTTAAAAAAAAAAATTACTTTGGGTCATATATGCCCCTCATAAGTGGTTGCAATGGATAATACAAGGGTCATTGACTCATATTTCCTGTCCTAATGGCTGTAAAACATGCTGAAAAAAAACCCCTAAGAACATAGGGATACAGTGGAGTTAGGAAACAAAGCAATCACTTTCAAATCTAGTAAGTAATACTTCATTTGGTTTTCCCTGTGGGTAAAATAGATGCTACATTGGCTAAACCTGCACACCAGAAGAAGAAGCAAGGGCCTAACAACATGCTTTGTGAAATACAAGAACAGAATTGAATGCTCTCTGCCAGCAAGAACAGAACTGCATGAGAAATAGAATGGCTCAGAGGCTTTACTGTTTAAAGTTTTTGCTGCAGCCCAATTTAAGAATTAAGAGTCATGCAGCATTTTCTTCACATATCAATTAAAATCAAAATCAATGCTTATTTCAATATCCAATGCATAATCATAAGCTACTTTTTAAAGTCTCTTTTTCAAAAGCTGGTTGATGCAGTACAGATCACAACTGCCTCCTTCCTTCCCCTCTGTCTTACCTATACCTACATGCTTGCCTGAATCCAACATTACACTAGTGGTGGAGTACCAGAATGGTGACATTTTCTTCTTTGTCCTTCTTATTGAAAACCCTGCTGCTGCTCCAAACCAGATCTGGAGAGTTTCCTAATTCCCAGAGCATGTGTTTGGATTGCACAGGGGGTGGACTTTCATTAGGGAAAGGAGATCTGATTGAAGCGGTTTGGTAGCAGATGAAGAGTTTGGTCATAGATATAGATATCTGTGGAGGGAGGCAATAGTTTTAGCTATGTTCAAATGCTGAGACTAAGTAATCACCAAATAGGCAAACAGAAGTGGTTAATAAACAGTTAGCCTACTCCATCCAGTCAGCAAAAGAGTTAATCTCAGGTAGAGGTTCTCAGTTTTGTTAATCTGATCTTTTGTGAAGCTGTGGGAAAACAAAATTATCTCATCTTTAGTTTTCATTCTCATTTAGGGGACAGGTGCATTTTGAATCATTTGCATAGAATTATAGACTCATAGAGTTGGAAGGGGCCCTATGGACTATCAGATCTAACTGTGGTCAATGCAGGATCTCCGGATAGAACATCCTCTGCAGGTAGCTTTCCAGCCACTTTCTAAAGATGTCTAGAGAAGGAGAGTTTATCGCTTTTCTGGGTAATTGATTCCATTGCTGATTCACTCTCACAATAAGAAGTTCTTTCTAAGGTTCAGTCAAAATCTACCCTCCTGTAACTTAAAACCATTCGACCTAGTTCTACCCTCTGAGGCAGTAGAGAACAAGCCAGCATCCTGCTTCCAATGTGAAGTGCAACTGTTGATGACAATTCTTTGAGCATGGTTTTTCTACCAATTATGAATCCATCTGATGGTGTTTCCATCTATTCCATATTTAGTCAGTTTGCTCATCAAAATATTATGGGGGATCGTATCAAAGACTTTGCTAAAATTCAGATCAATGACACTCACACATAATAAACTAGTAACCCGAGCCAAAAAAAAAAAAAAAAAAGATATAAGGTTAATTTGGCAGGATTTGTTATTGACAAACCCATGCTGGCTCCTACTAATCACTGCATTGTCATCAAGATATCTGCAGAGGGACTCCTGCATAATCAGTTCTAATATTTTCCCTGGTATTGAGGTCATGGTGACTGGCCTGTAATTTCCGGTATCTTCTTTTTTGGCTTTTTTTGAAGAGAGGGACACTATTTGCTTGTTTCCAGACCCTTTGGACCACATCCATTCTCCAAAATTTATAAAAAAATTATGGCAAGTGGTTCTGCAAGCACCTCAGCAAGTTCCTTCAATACTCTGGGATCCAGTTTATCTGGCCCTGCACATTTGAACTCATTTAGGTTACATAGCTGATTCCTGACTAACTTCTTACCAATCTTGATTTGCAATCTGGATTCCTTACCAAGACAGAAGGAATCATCCACTTTAGGTGAAAGTCTGAGATTGGGCAAATTTAAGCCACGTCTCAGACAAACTGAAATGGGCAGTGATTTCCCCTCTCTCATTCCCTCCTAATTCTCAGAAAACAATGTTAAATAAATACTAGAGTGGTTCCATCTTGAATGTTCTTTGCTGTTATGAAGAAATCCTTCCTAAATGGTAAGAAGCTTACTCTTTTGAATGTTCATTCCTACAAAATTAAAGTTCAGTCATCTCTGCAAAAAGTAAGAGAAAAAAAATCAGATGTGTCAGGAGTTATACTATCAACTATACATTCATTACAATTTCCACCATTGTCACAGGCACATTAGCTGAAGATGTGTGAGAGACCCTCTCAGTGGCTGTTCAAGACTTGATGGCTGATCTCTATCTGCTCTCCACTTCATTTTGCTTTCTAAGGAGTACCTATATAGTGGCCAGCTGCCCTTGCAGCTAATCACTGCCATTAGGCCCAGGTGGCACCCAACACATCTTTTTTTTGCCTCCTGAGATAGAGGTGGAGGTTAAATGTGCTACCCTCTCATCTCTAGTCCCTTCAACTCAAAAGGCTTACCAGCACAGCCTGCACATCATCAGGAGCTTTCTTGGGTGAGCTGACAAGGGATAGCCAGTGAGATATGAAGTGGTGCTTCACCTGGGGATCAGAACTGTCTACTATTCAGAGGATGGGGTACTGGCAGTCTAGAGCCTTTCACTTCTATGTTAGGAGTTAAGCTGGTAGACAGCTTGCTTACAGGCAGGCCCTTATCCCCACCCCCCACTCCCATTTAATTCCTTGAGTTTCTTGAGCAGGTACCCAAAAACAGTATGGATAGTTGGACATAGCCTTGTTTTCTGACTGAATGACACATGGTCTACTTGGGCAGGGGCCAGGACCTCAGTATCTTCCATCTGGCAAGCATCTGTTTGTGGGATCAATGAGGCATGCAGTGGAGGATGTTCATTGAACTGATGACAACATAGCCCTGGCCAAATTTCCTTCTCTTCCATCTGGGCGAGAATGATCTTGTTTGGATGCCTGTGCTCCAACTTGCCAGCATGGTGAGCTGATGTCTACAATATACAATGGCTATTCCCAGATAATGTCATCTTCTGAACAATGGTGTTACCAAGATGTTTAGCAGGGTGCTCATAGCAAGTCTTCATGGCAAGCTCCTATCAGTCCAGAATGCTCTGAGCTGCATCTAGGAGCAGGGCCAGGAAGACACCTCATACCTGAATTTCACCCCTGATCTTGGGATGAAGTATCATGTGACTGCAAATCTGCCATTGTGAAACTTAGAGCAAGATCTGGCATGATATTCACACCTGATATTAGGGGAACGATCTCACAGAAAACTTCACAGGCTTATAAGAGCCTGTATGTATGGTAGACAGCCATTTTAGCCAAATCTTCAGCACATACGAGTGCTCTCTCAGCATCAGTTCTCCTTCTATTTCAGGTGGGTAGACTGCCATTCTTTATATGAATTAATATGTATGTACTCTTGTTCAGAAGGGGAGATAATCAAGAGACCACTAACACTTTCTCAGACTTATCAGATCTCTCAGAATTGATGAAAGATAAGAAAGTGTCTCAGAATTGTTCAAGGTAAGTCTCAAGAGAAAAAGAAGAAAGATCAAATCAAATTGTGTTCGGAACACAACTCCTCTCAGCTAATTTCTTCTTCAGTTTCAACTGATAATGTATCAATTTTTCTGTAAATACAGCAGACCATTTCAACCATTGGATCTGTAGTTCAACAGCCATGCAACACATCGAAGTGGTTCCTGCACACCTTATTGTATAGACACTTGGAGTATGGTAGATCTTTCTACCACACTGGTTCCGGAGTGATGTTTTTGGTGGGTAGACTGCCATTCTTTAGATGAGTTAATATGTTCAGAAGGGGAGTGTTGCTGGGCCCCTGACCACTCCTGCAGGAGATGGGATGGGCTGGGGTTCCATAACTGATACAGACGGACGCAGGAGGCTGCTCGATGCTCTTTAATGAACTTGTAACAGATACACGTGAAACCAAAACTTAAACAGGTTACTTCACCAACAAAACTAGTCTTCTAACTCTGCATCCGATGGGGCTCCTTCTGCTTCAGGACCCTCTACCCTATAGACCTTTCCCCTCGCTCTTCATCCCGTGGGCCAGCACTGCCTTCGTATGTCCCACAACAGTCTTGGCCCTGGGTTAATCACTGGCCTAGCCTGGAATGGCTCACCGTCTTCTACGGACAATGGGTGTACCCGTGTAGTGAAGAAGCTTTCCACTGGGTGGTCCCGGTCACCGCCTCTGCCTCCTCCCTCCCGGCGTCCTCGCAGATAACTCCTATTGGCCTCCGCCGACCAGGTGTCCTGGACTCGGGCCGTTAGCTCCCCTTTGTAGCCCGTCTCTTCTCCTCCACTTGGCATCCACTTCCGCTCCTCTGTCCCTGGGGAACCCTCCTCCGCCCCTTTTCTACCCTTTGCCCAGCCCGCCTTCCCAGGCTCCACCCCCTTGCCAGCTGTTGCTCCTTGAGCCCTCACTGCCCCATCTTCCTTGGAGTCCTCATGGTCCCCCAGTACGTCATCTCTCGTAGCGGGACCCCAACCCGACTCCTCCCCTCCTTCTGCCCTCTGACAGGGAGATAATCAAGAGGCCACAAACACCTTCTCAGACCAAGCAGGGGTCACCTGAAGACAGAGAAAACAACATGGGCATCATCACACTCCTTGTTGAGATGGGAGAAGACACATGGAGTATACTAGGTCTAAAACACACTGCTGAAATAATCCAGTTTGAGACTGCTTTAACTGCCCTGGCTCAGAGCTAGGGAATCCTGGAAACTGTAATTTATTGTGGCACCAGAGCTCTCTCAAAGAGTAGGCTAAATGTCTCACAAAACTACAGTTCCCAGAATTCCCTGGCATTGAGCCAGGGCAATTAAAGCGATCTCAAACTAGATTATTTCTGCAGTGTGTTTTGGAGCCTAGAGAACTATCTCACAGATATTGTCTACATGCATAGGCACATGAGTGGGGAATATGCCTAACATAAAGTTCTCTAAATCATCTTCTTGCTGAGACAGGAGACCCCAGAGATCACCTCCTCATGTGTGTGCTCCTTGTCTGTAAATTGGTTCCATTTGGGAAAAATCAGAAATCCTTCCATAGGAGAGACGCTGGAATTCTCACTGGGAGAAAATGAGTGAGAAAAAAAATGTAAACAGAGTTTTAGCCTTAATCATAATTCTAACTGCAATGACAACACTGACTCTGATCCACAAACACTGGAATCACATTGCATTTATAAAATGTGAACTCACAACTCATACTATCACATTGTTGCTGTTTTTTAAATCCCGGGGCATTGGGATTAAAATGAACAACCTGTGCCTATAGAATTCAAAGATATATCTGTGTTATTCTATAGAATCAGTATGTAGAGAGATCTTGTAGCACCTTTGAGATTAACTGAAAGATGGCAGCTCATGGCAGCAGAAACTTTCATAGACTTCACTCTACTTCCTCAGCAGACTCAGTAGATTGAGGAAATAGACTGAAGTCTATGAGGGTGTTCTCACTAGGCAAAACCCCGCGTTCTGAATCGAATCCTAGGAGTGGCGTTCCTACTAGGAACTGATTTAAATCTAGAACTGTTCTAGAGCAACCCGCAATCGTCCCCACTACAAATCGAATCGTGGAGCGGTTTAAAATTTTGAATCGTGTTTCCGTCATTTAACGCGTGTTAAAAAAGTACTAGGGTCGGACCTACATTTTTCCCTTGAATCGGGATAGGAACCGGAGCATTTAAATAGGAACGACAGCCTTTGAAATCAGATTAGCTGGATGGGAGGAGCGGAGTGCGATGGGGCTGGCCTTGGGGAGTTGCCCTTTCTGTCCCCATCCGTCGTGGCTGACGCCATTTTTGCTTCCCTCACCCCTTTGTCCGCTGTGGTCTTTCAATAATAGATAAGGATTTTTTTTTATTTTTTATTTTAATGGTTTACAGGCGCTTAATCTCTTCAGCGCTTTAAGCGCCTGAAGTCCCGGCTGCTCAAGCGCCTGCATCTGCCAAAGGACTACAAGGCTTCCCCTGGTGGATTGCAACCTCCCCTCTGTGTGGGGAGAGCCCATTTCTAACGGAGGAGAGGCAGGAAGGGAAGCCTCCTCTCGAAGAGGCATTCCCTGCCCGCTTGGGCTCTGATCTCGCCCAGGCAGGGAAGGGAAGGCTCCTCGCGAGGAGGCATCTGATCTCGCCCAGGCAAGGAAGGGAAGCCTCCTCACGAGGAGGCATCTGATCTCCTCCAGGCAGGGAAGGGAAGGCTCCTCGCGAGGAGGCATCTGATCTCACCCAGGCAAGGAAGGGAAGGCTCCTCGTGAGGAGGCATCTGATCTCGCCCAGGCAGGGAAGGGCTCTGATCAATGGGGGGGGATAGAGCCTTTCTCCCTCCCTTTCTCAAATGGAATCTGCCTTCTCCTCCAACCCTGGAAAGAGAATCTTCGGGAAGAGTGCTCCCTCCCTGCTTTTCCAGCAGCCTCCTTCATTGATCTCTGGGCTCTCTGAAGGGATTCTCCCTGGCTGTCTTGGGACGTCTCTTGCTCTTGCTTTATTTGGCTTTCACTCTCTCCTCTCTCTTAGGTCTGCAGCCTCTTGCCGCTGGGATCGTTCTCTTTTCCCCTTTTCTGTCTTGTGTCTCTATCCCACTTAAACTGACTGCCTTCTCCTCC
The DNA here is from genome assembly GCF_019175285.1 of Sceloporus undulatus. Lineage (NCBI taxonomy): Eukaryota > Metazoa > Chordata > Lepidosauria > Squamata > Phrynosomatidae > Sceloporus > Sceloporus undulatus. The sequence goes on along the minus strand of NC_056523.1, from coordinate 311,335,185 downwards.
TTGATCCCATTTTCCAACCCTGGGTTGGATGCAGAACAGTCTCTACCCACTGAAACCCACTGCCTTCTCTTCCTTGATCCCATTTTCCAACCCTGGCTTTGGATGCAGAACAGTCTCTACCCATTTAAACGAGCCTTCCCTCTTGATCCCATTTACCAACCTGGGCTTGGATGCAGAACAGTCTCTACCCACTGAAACCCACTGCCTTCTCCTCCTTGATCCCATTTTCCAACCCTGGGCTTTGGATGCAGAACAGTCTCTACCACTGAAACCCACTGCCTTCTCCTCCTTGATCCATTTTCCAACCTGGGCTTCGGATGCAGAACAGTCTCTACCACTGAAACCCACTGCCTTCTCCTCCTTGATCCGATTTGGCAAACACACACACACACACTACGACAGACAGACAGACAGACACACACTCACACGATTATATATGAATACTCACAAACACACATGCATATATATATATAATCATACACACAAACATATAGGTATATATACACATATATATGTGTTGGTGTTTGCACACCATGTATATATATATGCATAGAGTGTGTGTGGTGTGTGTGTGTGTGTGTGTGTTTGTATATATATATATATATATATATATATAGTGGTAATATAAGCACACTTTTTTAATTTATGAAAAAACCCTCATCTGTAGTTCCAAACCCACTGTAGAAATAAACAGTTTGAGACCCCTTAACCTGCCCTGGCTCAGTACTAGAGGAATTATGGGACTGTTGTGTTGTGAGACATTTATCCTCCTCTGTCAGAGAGTGCGGTGCCATAATAAACTACCATTCCCAGGATTCCCTAGCACTGAGTTATGCAGTTATATGGGGGAGACACAGAAGAGGACGTTTGAGCGATTAAGTGCCTTCATTGGTCCATTTGGAAAAAAAACCCGCCAAAAATACATTGATTCACAAACTGTCAATGAAATGGAAAAGTGCCAAAAGTTAAATCGCTTCCAAAATTCCAGATTAACGTTACGTCATTCTGACGTACTTTGATTGACAGCCTCCAAATAAGGTATGGAGGAGAAAAATCGATTTATTTAAACACTGATTTCATGCCAGTAGGAACACTTGCAGGTAAAACTTCGATTTAAAAAACCAGATAGGAACAAGAATAAAAGCGATTCGGAACGCGGGATAAGACCAGGGTTATTTGAATCAGTTTTATTAAAAATGTATTTTAAATCGTTTCAAATCTTAAGTGAGAACACCCCCTATGAAAGTTCATGCTGCCAACTTCTTCTTTCAGTTAGTCTCAAAGGTTTACAACTTACAAGATCTCTCTACAACCTGTGAGTGTATTAAACCTTCACTTCCTGACTCTCTCTGCTCTAAATCACCTCTAAGGTACTTTCTGTTCCATGTAGTACCAGTACTCAAGATATGGGTTTGTGAGTCTAAAGACAGTTTGAATCTAAAGGGAAGAGCAATCCAAGCAAAGAAGCAACAGAAAAGCAATGGTTAAATCTGATTTCTGCGGAGGAAAGTCGCCAATAAAAACCGAAACACAGGTTGGAGGAAAGGACACAGCTTATCCACCAAACAGAACAGGGGTAGGGGTGTCCCCAAAGATAAGGTCAACCCCTGGTTTGTCAATGAACCAAATTGCTTGGTCACGGCCAAGCTTAGGTATCATAGAATCATAGAGTTGGAAGAGACCGCAAGGGCCATCCAGTCCAACCCCTTGCCATGCAGGAACTCTCAGACAAAGCATCCCCGACAGATAGCCATCCAGTCTCTGCTTTGAGCCTCCAAGGAGGGAGACTCCACTACATGCTGAGGGAGTGTGTTCCACTGTCGAACGCCCTTACTGTCAGGATGTTCTTCCTAATGTTGAGGTGGAATTCTTTTCTGTAGCTTGCATCCATTGCTCCGGGTCCTAGTCTCTGGAGCAGCAGAAAACAGTCAGCTCCCTCCTCAGTATGACATCCAAGTATTTAAACAGGGCATCATATCACCTCTAATCTTCTTCTCTCCAGGCTAAACATCCCAGCTGCTAAATCATTCTCATAGGACATGGTTTCCAACTTTTCACCATTTTTCAGCATCCTTTTGAATGGTGGTGCCGATAACTGGACACAAATCCAGGTGGGCCTGACCAAGCGGAATAGAGTGGCACTATTACTTCCCTTGATCTAGACACTAATTTCTATTGAGGCAGCCTAAAATCACATTGGCCTTGTTAGCTGCCGCATTGCACTGTTGGACTCATGTTCAACTGTGGTCTGCTTGGACTCCCAAGTCCCTTTCACACGTAGTTCAGCAGATGTCACCCATCCTAATCTGTGCATTTCATTTTTCCGCTCTAAGTGCAGTACCTTACATTTCTCCCTGTTGAAGTTCATTTTGTTAGCTGGGCCAACTTTCTAGTTTATTCAGGTCATTTGGAATTTTGATCATGTCCTCTGAGGTGTTAGCTACTCCTCATAATTTGGTGTCATCTGCAAATTTGATAAGTATGCTCCCAATTTTATCATCCAAGTCATTGATAAAGATGTTGAATAGCACTAGGCCCAGGACAGAGCCCTGTGGGACTCCACTGGTCACTTCTCTCCAGGATGAAAAGGAGCCATTATTGAGCATTTTTGGGTTCAGCCAGTCAACTAATTAGAAATCCATGTACCAGTTATCTTTGTCTAGCCCACATTTCACAGCTTGTTTGCAAGAATGTCATGGGGAACTCTGTCAAAAGCCTTACTGAAATCAACATGTACTATATCCACAGCATTCCCTTCATCTAACAACCTGGTAATTTTATATATATAAAAAATAGATTTGACATAGGGGCAACGAAAACGCCCTCTCAGACATGCAACAATTGATGGCATGTTCGCAGTGAGCCCCTAATCACTGGGAGATGTTATCAATGTGGCCCCCGCAATGGCCAAAACACATGCCCCAGCGCTCCCAGGTCCTGAAGGACTCCTGATCCAGTGCTATGCAGCCCTGAAAACCACCCACCAGATCCAGAACCTATGCAACTGCCCTCATAAAGTTGTGACAATACAGCACCCTGAACCGAGGAGGGTGGGAGAGTCACGCAAGAATGGTGCCCAGGCAGGATGCCACGTGGCCTTAATAGGCCTAATTACCAATAAGGGGCTGGGAAAAGGAGGAGGCATCACCTACCCGGCCCCCTGAACCAATCGTGTGCCTGGGAAACTGTGGCAGCCAATCCTCCAAAACAGCCAATGGCAGGCCCGCCTGACCCTGGAAAGGCATGCTGGGAGCCCAAGTGGGCCTACCAGGCCCCGGCAGAAGCAGCCCCCCCCCCGGCAGCAACTAGGCTGCCCTGGTAAGTCGGGGCAGCCCCATTTCCTACTGTATTGATACTGTGAATCACCCCTCTATCAATGTGACTTTTTAAAAAAAAAAAAGTTAGAACATCAGTTTCATTGTACATATTTGAGTATATGTTTAGTTTAGTCTTATGCGAACTGAAAGTTCACTAAACAAACTGTTAAAAATGGAAAGGCCATTGCCTACTGTGAACCAGAAAATCAAAAAGAGATGTTTCCTCGCCCTCAGTCTAGTTTTACACCCATCTTCCTTTAATGGGGAACATTTCAGCAATGAGAGAAGCAATGAAAATTTCTTAATGCCGGAGCAACAGTTTTCATGTTAGGATCCTAAAATTCCATATGAGAAATGTGTCTTCTGGAGATCACATTGGCGAGACCACAAATGGCTTGAGAGTGTTTTTTTTGAAAAAATAATAATAGCTGCACACAGACTGTGGAAGACCCAATGAAAGAGAAATGTATCTGATTCCTGCATCTTGGCAGCTGTATTTGTGAATCTGTTACTCAAAGTGGTGGTCTGAGGACTAGTTCTGATCACTTAACCATTAACTGCTGATACCTGGCAAATTTTCAGAAATGAAATAAACAGTTGTAAGCAATACAGTGGTACCCCGGATACGAATTGATCGCGTTACGAAATTTCCGGGATACGAAAAAGTTCCATTGGAAAAACTGTTCGGGATACGAAGGTTTTTTCGGGTTACGAATTTTTCGGCGCGAAATTCAAACGCGCGGCTTGCCAGCGCTAACGGAAAGCCCTTTTCGGCTTGCGAAATGCATCGGGTTCGAACGGCGCAGCGGAACGAATTAATTTCGTAACCCAGGGAGCACTGTATGTGCAAATACAATATTGGTCTCAGGCACGTTGGTGGGGGAAAAAAGGACTTATGAAAAAATTCTACTGACATTTCATAACATGACACTGCACTAACCTAACTATGAGAGGTGTCCTTTAGCACTTTATTTTAAAGATTCCATTGTTTTTGCTGAGTTGATTCATCACATTTAGATCAGTTTTTCCAACGTACCCAAAGAGATGTACAGTGAAAAAAATGTCTTAGAGTAATCCTTAATAAGGTATATTTGATAACAGCAAGTGAGACAAAGTACCTTCGAATAATGTGTTTTTATGTCAGTACGGTACTTAATGCATCAGGTTGTGTTAGTTTCCTGCTTCTGGGAACAACTTGCAGTCACAGAGATTCAGGATTGGCAGCTGCCTGCTCTTGATTCATGTCTTAAGGCCCCCTGGGGTAATTCTTAAAGCTACAAACCGTCTTTTGCAGTTTTAAAAAATCCCTCAAAGAATATCCAGTTACAGAGTGCTGTGCTGGGAGTACCTGGGGAAATATAAAAGGAAACACAGCTGAGAGCCACTGTGGTTTGACTTCACTCCAGATACTTTGAAAATAGTTGGCAAAAACAAGATTTTAAGTAAAACTGTTTCCTTTGGTAACATACCCAGAACTGCAGGTTTTACATTTTGTACTTTATATGTATGGCTAAAGGGGAAGAGGACTTGTATGAGAATGCCACACATATGGTATCGTGATATTGTAGCTAAGGGAAACTGATTAAGACCATGGCTACTGCAACAGTGGAATTAGTAGCAAGACTGCTACCCAGGTTGTTCTGGTAATGTAATGGAGAAATTGAAGAGTCAAAGAGAAAACTTGTTCAGAATTGGTTGCTTATTTCTTAAGTTTTTTTTAAAAGCTTCTTCTGCTTCTAATCTATTCTAGTGCTAAAATTAAATCAGGGAAACAGCTTTTGAGGATTACTTTTCCCAGAATCCCCCAGCAGTTATGCTTTCAAACATTTCCAACCTTAAATCCCCACTTGTTGTTAGATTACATCCCCCTATCTCTAATTTCCAACCAGCATGGTCAGTGATCAGAGAGGATGGAAATTATAGTCAAATAACATCTGGGAATCAGTGTTGCTTAAAGCATAGTTTGCTTTTAATCTGCTTCAGCAGAGTGGCACCTCTGCACATGTATCCTTAGAAATTTTGAATATATTGGTCCTGTTGTGGGAACGATGAATGGAATGAAATTGACTCCATATATATTTTATGTTTAGAATTAATAGGAATGGCTCCTTCTGCCATGTTTTGTTTTTGTTTTTACAGGTGGAGCTCAGGAAATAGTGTGGCAGCTTTTGGGAACCCGGTATCCATCCAGCACTTTGAGATGGTGGTAGCAGGATACAGATACACCTCAGTTCACAAAATGATGTGTTCCTTTTTTTTTTTTTACTTTTTTAACAGTAAATTGTGGTGTGAGAGAAATAACATGGAAAGAATAGCGATAGGCTTCTGTATCACGAAAAGAGAGAATCATTCCACATGTAAACTTTTCTGAAAACATTTATCCAAATATGCATGTGTGAAATGAAATAGCCAGGTAAAGTAAACCTTCTGTAAGTAAAGAAAACATCTGAAACTGTGTAAGAAACTATTAAAGCCTTTCCAAAATGCATGTGATGATTTTCCCCTCCCTCATTAGCCTAATTTTTCTGGTGATTTTCATTTTGGCAGTTAAACCTGTGTTCTTTAACACAATGGTGTTTTCACACTATACTCTTATAGTGCTACTATTCCACTTTGACTGCTCTAGCTGCCTCCGTTTTGCATTCTGGTATTGGCAGTTTTAGGAGGGTATTTAGAATTCTCAGGCAGAGAAGTTCTCTGCCTGAGAATTCTAAATACCCCTCCTTAAAACTGCAAATCCCAGAATGCAACGGAGGCAGCTAGAGCAGTCAAAGTGGAATAGTAGGACTATAAAGTAGAGTGTGATAAACATCTATGAGTGGTAGCTGGTGAGGCAGGCTCATCTGCTTTGCCCTGTTTTTGGTGTCCATAAATGCTCTGTAAGGTATTCTGGAGGCAGCTGGTGCCATAGTGTTGCCAAAAAGTTGAAACTGACTTGAAGGCAGTTAACAACATCAACAACAACACTGAATAAGAGATCTTCAGGTCTGTCTATCACCAGTCCTGCTCAGGTCTTGCTGTCTATCTGTAATCCAGCCCTCCTCTTGTTCTGCTACCTTCTACTTTACCAAGCATTATTTTTTTTCTAGTAAGTCATGTCTTCTCATGATATGTTCAAAGTACAACAGATTAGTACAACAGTCTCAGATTAGTCATTTTAGCTTCTAGGGAGAGTTCAGGATTAATTTGCTCTTGAGGACTCTTTTATTTATCTGTTTAGCAGTCCATGGTATCCATAGAACTCCTTTCCAGCATCATATTTCAAATGAGTTGCTTTTTGTCCTATCAGCTTTCTTCACTGTCCAGCTTTCACAACCATATGTAGAAATGGGAAATATGATGGCATGTAGACAATTCCAACTCTAGTATTATCTGATATATCTTTACACTTCAGGATCTTGTCTAGTTCCTTCATAGATGCCCTTCCAAGTCCTAATCTTCTTCGGATTTCTTAACTGCAGTCCCCATTTTGATTGAACCAAGGTATGGAAAATCTTGAATCATCTCAGTGTCTGCTTTAAACTTAAGTAAATTACCTATGGTCATTATTTTTGTTCAGCTGTAATACGTCTTTGCACTTTCTCTTTTGGCTTTCTTCAGTAATCATTCCAAATCTTTGCTATTTTCTGCTAGTTGTATGGCATCATCTGCATACTATAGGCAGACTATAGTATTTAGAGCCAGTTATGGGTGAGTCAAATTAGTCTGGGTTAAACACAGGTTGTCAAGGGAGTTTATCGAGTCTGAAGGGAAGTGCAGTAGCAAGGTTTCAGCCATTCCAGAATCTGACTTGAGAATTCAGCAGTTATAATATCAGACAAAGACTTACACTATAAATCAGTCCACAGGTCCAAGACTCTAGATGAATCCATGAGCAGGAAGTGCACAAAAGCCAGGGAGAATGAACAGTTGCAAACAATAAAAACTGCCAACAATTATTGTGGGATTTATATCCACCTGACTTAGAGGTGCTTAATTGTTCAGCATTTCTTATTTAAGAGTTGTTGGATATTCTGCAAATGTTCCTTGTCATGATGGCATTCCACAAACAATGGTAGTGTCTTTTTTTGTCTTGCAAGTCCAGCTGAGTTTTGGGGGGGGGGGGGCCCCCCCTGCTGACCTTCATCGCCGCCTTGGCCCCTAGCGGTTCTGATTGGGGGGGGGGGAAAGGCACCCTCTGGAGTTAGAAGCCCATTTCTAAGTCTTCTCATCCAATTCTTGCACTCGTGTCAGGAGAGTTATGTTGAGAATAGGAAGGGCAAATTCCTATAAAAAAGATATTCAAATGGAGAATATTCTGGGAGGGGTTCTGCAAAGGTGTTAGATCCTGACATCTCTGATTTCAAAGATGACCTCTAGAAGAGCCACAGTTGTAGGTAAGCAATTATTCTTTCTCCACTGTATTCACTGTTTCGTTTTAAGGTGCAAAAATCAGAAGTTGGGATTAACACTTTGGGTCAAGGGATGTAGCTTCTGGATATCTAGAACACAGAAAATCATTACTGAATCAGTTCCAAAGACATGTCGTATCCTGTCCAGTATCCCTTTTCCAGTCAAAAGGCTCTAGAAAGCCCACAACAGTATGTTGAGATTTTGAAGATTTTCACACTGGCATTTACCATGGGATAAGGCAGTATACAATTACAAGAAAAAAACATAGTAGGCCTAAAGATTATGTGCTACCTCACATTTTTCTCAGGCATGGCTTCAAGAAGGACAGATGTTTTCATCTCACTTTTAGATTAATCTCAATTTAGTATGTCACCTTGACACTGTAGATACTGTGAAGTTGAAGGCTTTCATGGCCAGCATCCATAGTTTTTTGTGGGTTTTTCGGGCTATGTGGCCATGTTCTAGAAGAGTTTATTCCTGACATTTCGCCAGCATCTTCAGAAGATGCCAACCACAGATATTGACAAAACATCATGAATAAACTCTTCTAGAACATGGCCACATAGCCCGAAAAACCCACAAAAACCTGTAGATATTAATTATTGTTGTTTTCTGTTTGCGAGGCACAGTTGCTCGTGGGGTACACTGTAGCAAAAAGAGCTCATAGGATGCAGAAATGGCACAACTTTAACTGTCATGGCTCAGTGTTATGGACATCTGGGAATTGTAGTTTTGTGAGACGTTTAGCCTTCTTGGTCAGAGAGCTCTGGTGCCACAGCAAACTACAATTCCCAGAATTCCATAGCATTGAGCCCTGGCAGTTAAAGTAGTGTCAAACTGGATTATTTCTGCAGTGCAGTTGCAATTATAGGCCTGTTACAGACAGCCAAAATAAAGCTGCTTCGAGTCACAGTGGAGGTATGATGTTTCAATGATGCATGCGTCCTAGGAGTCCAGAAGTCACACCAAAGCCATGCTCCAGCCCTAAGAACTGGAGCGTGGCTTTGGTGTGGCTTCTGGACTCTTAGGATGCATGCATCATTGAAACACCATACCTCCACTGTGACTCGAAGCAGCTTTATTTTGGCTGTCTGTAACAGGCCATAGTGAACAATATGCTCCGACAGCACTAAGGACTAGAATGAAATCTTTTATGCTCTGACATCCAGAGCACCTTTTGAGATTCTGCCCACCTATGAAAAAGGGAAGAATTTTAAAGAGATAAAACTCTTATTTAACCTTTAGCACTCTCTTTGCAAGAATCTATGAATTAGTACATTTGCCCTGGGGACTGTGAGTCCCTTGGAAGCTGTTATTGTTGGACCTGAGCTCAAGGACTATTGTCTCTGTCCTTTTAAAAATAATTCTAAAAACATTATTTGTAGAAAGGATTTTCAACAAACAGCAAAAAATTAATACTGTATATTGTTAATTTAATACATACACACATACATATATACAATAAACATCTATAACCAACTTAACAATGCCTGCTGTGCTGACAGCAGAGTGTTAATACTTGCTCTATATCGGTATTAAAGAAGGCTCCTCACTGTCAAAATGGTGGGGTTTTATGTAGCATCAAATCGGGATAGAATATTTATTTATTTAGCATCCTGCCTTTTCACTGCTATAGGGACTCAAGGCAGGTTCAAACCTTCAAAAATAGTGATTGAGAATCATCTCAATGCAGATTGGCATTATAACCAGCTATACTAACAGGCTCACTGTGAGTGTCAATGGTTGAATCAATCCAACAGTAAAGACAAGGAAATAATGTCAAAATTGTAGGAGTTTTTTTTAAAGTAAATAGCAAACTAGATGATGGTGGCTTGCTGCAAGTCATTGCCAGGCTCTCAAAGCAACCTAGCACCCCTGCCTATCTAGATCTGCATTGTTTAACTTTTTTTATATTGCAGGTGAGATTGTTCTTTTAAATTCCCTTCTTCCAGTTCTCTAGGGATGGAGGCACCCATTGCTTCACATATATTGGTCACCTGTGCTTTGGAGGGCACAATCATATTACTGTCATGCATGACAACAAGTTAACATGGCTAGCTCCACTCAGTGGCATCTCTAGTGTTGGTGTCACCCAGTGCGGATGCCTGGCACTGTTGCAGCAGTCTACCAGCCATCCAAATGCCCACCCGGGACTGTTGGTGTGTGTGTGGCTGAGCAAGTGAGGCACTGGGAAAGGAGAATGGTGCCCGCATGTTTGCCTCTCCTTCCCCAGTGCCTTGACTGGCTTGGGCAAGCAAGCCAAGGCACTGGGGAAGATATGAGGGCTGCCTGCCCAGGGAAGCCAAAGCACTGGAGAAGACATGAAGGGTGAGCTCAAGCCAGTGAGCCAAGGGGAAGGAGGGGCAAGAGCACAGGGACTCTTCTCTCATTCCTTGTTTTGGCTTGCTCAGTCCAGAGTGCCAGGGTAGCAGGGAAGGATGGAGTGGTCTGCAATCATCCCTCTTTCTTCGCTTCCTTGGCTCCCTCGAGAGCCATGGCAGCAGAGAAGTGGTAGCAGCACCGCACATCAGCTGTGTCACCCCTCCTCTGAGGTGTAACCTGGTGTGGTCTGAACCCCATGCAGTCAGTCCCCTAGTGATGTCATTGGCTCCATTTATACTTTATGCCTGCTTTTTACAATAGCTCAATGAAAGAGTAAAAGCCATGGCTCTTTTTCACTGTTTCAGGGGCCAGAACTAGAAATAGTACTTCTTGTGTCCTTTATATTCTAAGTTTTGAACAGCAAAACACTTCTATAAGGGGGGAGATGTGAGAATCTGCAAATTATATCTCCCAGGAATTTAGTTGATCTCAGATTAATACCCTATGAATGGTGGACACATTGACTGTTCCCTCTGAACAAATCTTACCAAGAAAACCCAGTGATAGGTTCACCTTAGGGTTGCTATAAATCAAAAATTACTTTAGAATAACAACCCAAAGCCATTTGTTAGGGAACCGTCCAATTAAAAAGACTGTATGTACAGCGCTGTGTAAATTTACAGCGCTTTATAAATAAAGGTTAATGATAATAATAATAATAATAATAATAATAATAATAATAATAATAATTTGTTGCATCTTAGATTCAGGGAACAGGTTGTCTGGTATAATTTTCATATTCAGTTCATAAGCTGCACAATGGAGGCTTCCATTCTTTTCCCCAATACAGACTTCTAGAGATGAATATGACTTTGCTTTTGCAATCAAGTGACTATTTAGGAGGCTTTGTAAGTATTCCTTTACTTCTTTATATAATGGGCATGGGATTGAAATGTATGTCTTCTGTACTGGCAGTTATTTATGCACATTTGAGTGCATTGTAGTTTTGAGATTTTCTGCAGGTCTCTCTCATCTCTGGCAAATTGTTCAGATTCCTCACACAACATCTGTTGGACTTTTCCTTCTGTTATCCTGTGATTTATAGCTAGTTCATGTAAATCTGTATTATCTTTACAGTTCTGCTAGTGTGATTAAGGATCTATAGATTTATTGTTGTTAGCTCCTGAATTTGAAATGCACTTTTTAATGATGAAACAGATTAGTTTTAGGCAAACATTGGGCATATGATATAGAAAATTCTTCTTTCAGGCATATGATGAAATGGTTTCCTTTTGGTTGGAAGTTATGATTCATATTAGTTTTGTCCTAGAAAAATCTTCCACATTTGCAGACACTCATGTAAAGCTCAATTACATTCCTACAATGTGGAATGTAACAGAAAGACAGTGTAAATAGATTTTGTGAAGTGTTACATTTACAAAGAGATTTACATCTGAAGACCAAAAAGATAAAAACTCACTGTCTATCACTTTTTACTGCTCCATCTGCAACTAAATGTGCATATTACATTAGTTGTTTCCAGCTTGTCTTTACAGTCCATCTACATTTTCATGCATGTTGTGTAGTTATTGCCTTGGATAGTTTTTTGGACAAACAGAATACTGTACTCACCTTAATCTGTATGGTTTGTATGTGCTAGTACATTGTTGTGAACTTTTTCTTTTTATTTCTTTTTTTCCTTTCTGGAAACATGTAAGTGAAAAAAAAATCTGTGATTAAAAAAGAATTAAGAACAGGAAATCCCCATTCTGTAATTCATTGTTGAAGGGCTTCCTTGACATTATCTGACCCCTCATATTTGGGAAGGCAAAGAGAGGGTATCCTGTGTTATCTTTGATCACTGACTGGAGGTAATAATAGGTTCCCCATATCATTCTGCTCACCTTTCCAATTGAAATTTTGAGCAGAACACAGTGGAATCTCTCTGTTATCTTTTATCAGTAATAGGCAATACTAGGGGACCTCCTCCCACTACCAACTGGTCATGCACATCATGGACTCTCCCTTATTATCTCAAATCGGTGATCGTAGATTATTTTACTGTACATTTTCTTTATTCAAGAGAATGAGGCTTTGTGGAGTGCATTTATAAAGTGGAGATTCCCCTTCCCCAACCTAAAACATTGCCTTGATAAATTATTGCTGGTGAAAATTGATCCTAATGCTGACTGAGTGGAGAGTGATGTGCTTCGTTGCTGAAGCAAAATGAAGAGATCCAAGCAGAGGCAAACTGAACTATGAAGTAATAGGACTATCCCATCCATAGAACCTGATGGGGTGTTTCCATTTGTCTTTAAGTCCTAGAAAACAGATTCCCATTTAGTTAGACTCACCTGAGGCTTGGAATCCAACCTGGCAAATGATTTTTTTTTAAAAAAGTAATAAACATTAGGCATATTTATGTCATAGCATTAAGCTTAGTCAGATTCGAACCTTCCTGTATTGTCGTATAAGAGACATCTTGTTTGCTTTTATTTACTTTCTCAGTAGTAAATGCATTTTGGTTAACCACAATGGCAAACTTAGTCAAGGCATTTATGTCAACAAATCCTTCTTCTCAACAAAGTAACATTCTTAGTTTCTAGGGCAGCAGACTGGACTCTAAGTAATAAGGTGTTTATAAGTCATGCTGTAAATCTGGGGTTATAAACATGTCTACTTTTCTATTAAACCTGCTGCTGTGTTTGAGGCACAATAAGCTCTCTTTTAAATTTTATGGTGGCAAGCATGTTGGCTTTCCAGTTCTGATTGCTGTTGATTTAGCAGTTGCCAAATCCTCCTGCCAGGCTCTTGATCTAAGTCAAGCTCCCTGGTGATGTCATAAGGTATCTTAGAATTTAATAATAGATAGTACCTGCTGGGAGCCAGTAAGAGGTTCTCACGTTTCCCCATTTACCAGTCTCCCTTCCCCCCAGTCCTTTTGTAGTAGGACGTTTTCGAAATAATATTAAGAAATGGGTACATTTTTCATCGCTGACTTCTAATTAGTCATTTTCCAAAGTAAATATATGCCGTGCAACAAAAGTTCAAATCTGGGAGAGTTTTATGGGCACATTCCTTTAAATTCTCTATTTTCACACATCCCAAAAACTTAAGTAACAGTGGAACAGTTCCTGGAAACTTACTCACCCCCTAATTCTTAATCTGCTTATTACTGCTCAGTGAGCAATCAACACTTGCTAACACTATCCTTCCATGGATGACAGTGAAAAGTGCACTTATAAAGAACTGTTCGAAGGGCAACACTGTATATGCTGTATACGTAGAGCTACAGGTTGGGTAACTTAAATGACAGTCCACAACTTAATTCATCAATGTCAGCACCTGCAAAACCAGCAGATAACAAAAACGCTGCCAAATATTTCTGGTATAATTTGTTTCTGAATTGCAGCTCATATTCACAAAGATCCTTGAATGCAAAGTTTTTGGAGAAGTGTTTGGAAGGTATGAGGATGAAACAAGTTCTTCAATATTGCATGTTTTTTCCCACTTAATGTACCTTAGAAGAATAGATGTATCTTCTGTGACACAAAGCTTCAAAAGTTGAGGGGTTTATATTTGAACACAACTCATTGTATGGTAGATTAGGAATGAGAAACTTCCTGTCCATGGGCCAAAGCCTCACCATTCAACCCACCAAGGCCCAGACCAGTGGTATCATTGAGGGGGGGTTTATAGAGGTTGTGGACTGCAGCGAGTGACATCTAGAACAGAGCTGACACATGATTGTTCCCTCCTTCCCCTTCGGTGCAGGAGAGGCACATATGTGCTCTTCCCATCTGCTCCATCCCTAGGACCAGAGAAATAGGAGGGGTGCATGTGCACCCTTGCTGGCTGCTCCATCCCAGGGGATGGAGGAGTGGTGGGGCAAATATGAGCCCTGGGCCTGATTTAGAGGCACAGTCAGAGGACTCAGGCTCTGAAGACATGGAAGGGCTGAGACAGGGGCAGATCTGGGGCTGCCTGGATCAGCAGTCTCAGAGGAGGCTCAGGAAGCTGCAGAGGGAGAAACGGACTCTAGGCTGCAGGTGCTAGGACCTGTGCAGAGAAGGCAGGTTAAAGAGTCTTTGGCCTGTTACAGACAGCCCAAATAAAGCTGCTTCGAGTCACTTTGGAGTTATGGTATTTCAATGATACATGCGTCCTAAGAGTCCAAAGGCCGCACCAAAGCCACGCTCCACTCCTAAGGACTGGAATGTAGCTTTGGTGAAGCTGCCAGGCTCTTAGGACTCATGCATCAATGAAATACCATACCTCCAAAGTGACTCGAAGCAGCTTTATTTTGGCTGTCTGTAACAGGCCTTAGATCAGCTGAGAGAAGCAGAGGATTTTTAAAAAGACCTCCAGCTGCAGAGATTGTTTGCAGCTGACAACCAGTCTTACAGCCTTGTTGTTCCTTGTTCTTCGATTCATGACTCTGGTTATCTGACCTCTGGACTTGCCTTGTGACTACGCTCTTGCCTGTGCCCTTTTCTGTGACTGACTGACTGGTATTGTGTGACCTTTGGACTGGACTCCTCTGCTGTGCTGCCCTCAGTAGTGGTAAGCAGGACACCTTCCTGCACTCGGTGACACCATAGTTAGTGATGCCACTGGCCCAGACTCCTTTGCAAAGCCCCCGTTAGGGGAGCTAACTCCCAAGAACCATTTCTTCAAGGCAGTTCTAAAGAAAGACGACTGAACAGTAGCAAAGAAGGAGCCATTGCAAGGGAGAAGTTTTACATTTTCCCTTCCTAGAATCCATATCCTCCTCCCTTTGTCACAGCAGTAATTGCTGATGGTTAGTGATGTTAAGCACTTTACATGACCAGCCTGATCAGCTTTGATACTGGCTATTAAGGAAGTCAAGCTACCTTTTTGTCAGGTACAGCTGCTGAGAGTTTGGTGAAACAGGGACAAAGCACTCTGTTTCAGAAAGAATAAATGTGTTTGAATAAGAAATATTGAGCATAGCTCCAATTTGAAAGTAGATAGTAGCTGGGCTTTTAAGTATGTAGCCTAGTTGTTTAAGGTATAACATTAAGAAAGATGTACTTACCATTTATAATTCAATTTATAAGTACTACATTCTCCTCATCCAAACTTTGTACCCCAGCCAAATGCCTGCATTCTCCCGACGTATAAGCTATGTCCTGTCCACTATGAATGCAGTGAAAGAAGCTGCTGTGCTTTAGCCAGGTCCTGGGGAGAACATGACTATTCTACTCATAAATCTGAGCTAAGATTTTGATTTGGTTAGAAAATGTTGGAAGCAAAGGGTTGCTTCTGTCCATTGCTTTACACCCTGTCTGCATTTGCTCACTTTTCCATCTGATGCATCTTGCAGGAGGCATTTTGTTTAAGGGATCATAGAGTCATATGACAAATGTGTTGCTTCATTCAACGATGACCAAGTGGCATTGGTCCAGGTTACATAACCTGAAAGGGCAGCTGCAGTTGCAAAACTGACAAGGGAATGTGTCATAGGGAGGTTCTGAATATTTTAATATTATTTTTTCTAAAAGCAAATAAAGGAAGAGTTTATTTCAGTAAAATGTTCCTTTTTAAAATAACTTGATTATGTATACGTGTTGGATTAGGAAAAAATAGTACATGCCCAAACCCTTGAATGCCGTAAGCATAACATGAAACAAGCCAGTGACAGTTGTTCCGAAAAAGGCCCACAAGGTATGTAGGCCCACCCCTAATATGGTTAAGTATCCAAATTAAACTAATACCTCAATTATTACCAACTTATTCTTTTTTTTTTTTCCAATTGCCATTTCTGTTTGGGTAACATTGTCAGTGGAATTAAATACAGTATGTGGGTTATCAGCTAGCACAAACTGGAGACATTCCCTAGTCATTGTTTTTACATCTGAAAAAGAAATTCAGAACATCATAATGCAAATTAAAAGAAATTTGTCTCAACATCACCAATAAAAGAATTCCACACAGTAATTCAACTATTGAAGAGTGTCCTTGGCCCGTTATAAACGGGCCTTTGCGGCGCCCCCGTCATGTGCTAGGGGTTGGCTGAGGACCTAGCGTCCATACCGGCCTCACCCCTTGCACGTGACGAGGGCGTAAAGATGGCGGCGCCCTATACACACGGGCACCACCATCTTTACGTGCTGGACGCTTAGCATCCGCACGTCGCGCCCCAGATGTGACGCCGAGAGTGTGCGAGTAGCGCCTTGCGGTGTCCCATCCAGGGCGCAAGAAGAAGCGTCATTTTGGCGCTTCTTCTTTGCTGCGTCCGGGAACCGCACGGTTTGGCTGCTGTGGTTCCTGGACGCAGCAACCGGCGGCGGCGGCAGAGCACTGCTTTTCAGCGGGTTGTAACCCGCCCTTGTGTATCTTTCACCCAGAGACTGATTTCCCATTAATCAAGAGCATTTTCTATCTTAGAAAGTGCATCCAAGATTGCATGGGACAGAGAAGCTAGGAGCCACCGTCTCTAAAACTGTTAACTTCTCTTCTCTTACTTCTGAATAATTTTCTTCCTTTCAGACTCTCCTCCTCTTCCATCATAGCTTCTGCAATTTGTGTAATATGCTCTAGGAAAATGATGGAGCTGTGCATCTCAAACTCATAACTTTTTTAAAAGCTCTCCAACTTCAGATTTCCATTAGTTGAAACTGGGATGCTTTTTCTCTGCCAAAAATGTCATAAATCTTCTATAAAGCTCCTTAAAGATCAACACATCCAAGCTCATTGATCTCTTATCTTGAAATAGTCTTCTGGGAAATGCTTATAGCTGACTACTTAGCAGCCTTGCCAAAACGTACTTACAGTAGCACTCAGAACTAATAACCACACCAAACAGGGAGATCATATTGGATCAGCCTCCTCTGGCAATTTGTTCATGGTCAGGTTTCATAAAGAAGGGTCTGCTGTAGGGCAGGAGCCTGTTCTTCATCGGGAAAATCTGTAGTAGGTATTAATCAAGAAAAACTACAATAAAGCTGAATTTGTGCTGCAACTTAACTAGAATCTGCTTTTGTGGTAGAAATTAAAATGCTGGCAAGCCACAATCTCACTAGTACTCAGTGGTGTTATTACTACAGAATTATAAGGCTGCTGCCACACTGCAGAATTAATTCAGTTTGCCACTGCTTTAACTGCCATGGCTCTATCCTATGGAATCCTGGGATTTGTAGTTTGTTATGGCAGCAGAGCTTCTGACAGAGAAGGCTAAATATCTCACAAAATTACAAATTCCAGAACCATCTCAGTTAAAGCAGTATCAAACTGCAATAATTCTGCAGTGTAGATTGGTCTCTAGCATACATTTTCTTGTAGCATTCAATACTTCTGAAAAGCTTTCAGAAACTTTGGTTTGCAGAAAATATGTCAGTGAGACTTTTGACCTGGGATGTGGGAGATCATTTACTCTGGATTTTTAAGGAAAGGAACCTAATATGCACTGTCTTCATTAATATGCTGGTTTGATTAGAAGTGGTCTGTATGCTCTGAATTTTGAAGTGCAGTTTTCATTTTAAAAACTGGATGCAAAAGGTTAGGAAATTATTTAGGAAAACAAAAATACACGTGAAATTTATTCATCCTCAATTTATTCATCCTCAATTCTTCTTTTTGAACTTTTGATATTGTATTTATAATTGCCTGATACAATACATAAAAAGCTCAACTTTTGGTGACCTGAAAATTAGGACTCAGTACAGTACTGCGTTTAATAGGCAGATTTAAACACTTGGAAACATTGCCTGGAGCAAATATTGTCTCCTGATTATTAAAAAAGTAACAAAATTTGATATTTTGATACATCAAATGCTTCATTGATCTTATATAATATATCAGTTTCATCATGATTTCAATGACCTAAAGCCTTGTAAGCTAGTTGAATAATGGTGAGTTGGTCAAAGGAGAGGATACTATTTTCCAAAAACAAGGCTAATGTAATTTCATACATGCCAACTACAGAGGCAGAGGAATAATAAATTGAGAGATTTTACGATGGAGTGCAGGAAGAAATGGACAACACACCAAAACAGTACTTCATGTTAATCATAAGCTACTGGAATGCCAAAGTAGGATTCAGAACATAATCAAAAACAGTAGGAAAATCTGCAAAAGAACAACTTTTATGAGGTCAGCAATTATTTCATTGCAAATACCTTCATCATACAACCAGAGAAGAGACTGTATGCCTGGACATCATGAGACGGCCAACACAAAAGCCAAATAGATTACATAATAGATAACAGAAAATAGAGAAGCTCCATTCTTGCAGCAAAAACAAGACCATGTGCAGACTACAGCTCAGAGCATGAATTACTAATATCCAATATTAGAATAAAGCTAAAAAAGAACACCAAACCAATCATTTTTCCAAAATATGATTTGAAGAACATTCCAACAGAATTTAAAGAAAATGTAAGAAACAGGTTTGCAGTATTAAGACTAATAGAATGGGACTCAGAAGAATTATGGTCAGAAGCCAGGGCATAGTCTAATAGGAATACAGAAAGATTATATCTGTGGTGAAAAAGAAAAAGAAGAAAAATGGGTGAAAAATGAAAAGCTTCAAGCAGTTAAAGAAAGATAAGAAGAAAAAGTAAAGGGAGACTGGGATAAAACCAAAACCAAGAATGCTTCTATTCAAAGATTAGTGCACAAGGATAAAAAAAATTGCTACAACAATCAATGCAGCAAAACAGAAGCTAACAAAAAAGGAAAACAAGAGATCTCTTCTGCAAGATCTGGGAACTGAAAGGGAAATTTAAACTAAGAGTTGCTCTATGATCAGAAGAGAAACATAATACATGACCATGAGGAAATAAAAAAAATTATAATATATATATATTTTAAATTATAAAAAAATATTAAAAAATGGAAAACAAAATAGTGGCCCGCAGACTGGAAGCATTCAGTATACATTCCCATCCACAAAAAAGGAGACACAAAAAATTATTTATTTTTATCCCACCTTTCTCCCAAAGTGGGATTCAATGTGCCTAACAACATATATAAAATACAACAATTAAAATTGTAAAAATATACAAAATTGCAAATATAAAATTTAAAACATACAAGTCAAAATTAGGATTGCAGTAATTACAGGACCATTGACCTAATTTCCTACATAAAGTCACGTTCAAAATTCTGCCATATATCAAATGAGAAATCCCAGAGGTGAAAGCTGGTTTTAGGAAAGGAAGGGACACTAAGGATCACATTGCAAACATATAATGGATAATGGAGCACACCTGGGAATTCCAGAATAAAATCTGTATGTGTTTGTTGACTACAGCAAAGCATTTGATTGCATAGATCACAAAAAGCTATGGCTTGATCTTAGAGGAATGGAGTGCCATTACACCTGATTGTCTTGGTGCATAACCTGTACTCAGGGCAAGAGTCTGCTATCAGAACTGAATAGAGAGAAACATAATAGTTTCTAGTTGACAAAGAGGGCAGGCAAGAATGCATTTTATGACCCTATTTATTCAACTTATATGTGGAAAATATTGTAAGTAAAGTAGGTTTGGACTCGGAGGAAAAAGTGAAAATCAGAGGAAGAAAGATTAAAAACCTCAGCTATGTAGATGACAGCATACTACTAGCAAAAAAGAACAAACATTTGGAACAATTACTGAAGCAAGTCAAAGAAGAAAGCACTAAGGTAGGTTTAATACTGAATATTAAGAAAACAAAAAGAATAACCATGGAAGAACTACATGAATTCATTGTAGATAAGGATAAAATAGACATAGTCAAAAAGTTCCCATTCCATGGGTCAAATACTGATCAGAGTGCACATTGCGGTCTAGAAATCAGAAGAAGACTAGGATTAGGAAAGTACAGCTATGAAAGAATGCGACAAGATCCTAACGTGCAAAGACATAAGACTGAATGCTAAAGTTAGGATCATACAAACCACTTTATTATCCATTAAGTGAAGAAAGCAGATAGGAAGAAAATCAACTTATTTGAGATGTGGTGCTGGAGAAAAGTGCTGAAGATCCCATGGATGGCCAAAAAGAGAAACAGATGGGTCCTAGAACAGATAAAGCCTGAACTCTCTCTGAAAGCCAGGATGACTAAATGGAAGCTGTTGTAGGAGCTTATCCCATGGAGTTTTAATTTGGCTTACCTCTATCTGGTTTAAAACTTAATTCGGGTGGCATCCTAATATTATCAGATGGTTTCTGCCACCTAGTTTGCTGTCTGAAAGCAGCCTGGGTCCACCCCTGCTTCCAGGAGCACTCTGATGGCCATTTTCTCAAGCTGGAAAACTCCTGGATCCGAAAAGAACCAGGAGGAGCGGCTCTGGAAGTAGGGATGGACCCGAGATGTATTTGTTCAGCAAATTAGGTAGCAAAAATTATCTGATAAAATCAGGATGTTGCCCAAATTAAGATTTAATCTGGATAGGAGTAAACCAAATTAAAACACCATGGGATAAGATCTGTACTCTGGCCATGCCATGAGAAGGAAGGATTCATTAGAAAAGACAATGATGCTAAGAAGGTTGGAAGGCAATAGAAAGAGAGGAAGATGCCAGATGGTTAGACTCAGTCAGAGAAGTCATAGGCCTGGGTCTGCAACCTGAGCTGATGAGTGTAGGATCTCGGACTTGTTTCATTCACAGGTCACCATGGGGTTTACTCGAGGGCAGTTTATATACTAGAGAACCAGCTTTCAGAATGTTTTTATCATCACGCAATGCCCATAAATGTGGATATAGTCTGTGCCCAAGGTACCTCATTGCCAACATCAATTCTGGTCAATACAATCAAATTTTTTTTTTCTAAGCAGTGAGATCCCATCGATTAAGTCTTTAATGTTTGTTGCACTGAGTCTCCCTTCAATATTTTTAACCAGCCACTGCCAAGTATCAGATGTGATGTCTCCTTTTCCCTATTTCCTTTGAAAGGCTTGGTTTTGAGAATATGTGGCCCACTGTTCTGAAAATGATGGACAGTGTAGGCAATAAATAAGAAACCTGCAAAGTTTCAGTTTAGAGCTCTCAGTTTGTTGGTAAGCCCTGTTCAAAATGTTGGTCACTGCCTTATTATCTTAATAGACTGAAAATGGAGCACTTGATTTGTTCAGAAGGGGTTTTCATGACCTCCTTCTGAAAGTG
Source organism: Sceloporus undulatus (assembly GCF_019175285.1). Taxonomy (NCBI): domain Eukaryota; kingdom Metazoa; phylum Chordata; class Lepidosauria; order Squamata; family Phrynosomatidae; genus Sceloporus; species Sceloporus undulatus. The sequence goes on along the minus strand of NC_056523.1, from coordinate 311,314,041 downwards.
TGATTTGCCCAAGGTCCAGCAGGGATTCAAACCCTGATTTCCAAAGACCTAGTCAAATACTCAAGCTGGTTCTTAAAAGCACTAGAAAGCAATAAAAGATCAGGAACAGATGACATACCAATAGTTGTTTCAAATTATAGAGATAGAATCTATCTAAATTCTAATGAAAATCTGTCAACAAATATGGAAAACAAAACAATGGCCATGTACTGGAAACAATATGCATTCCAATCGCCATGAAAGAGGACACCAGGAATTGTAGATCAGATCATTGCATTAAATTCCATGCAAACAAAGTGATAATCAAGATTTTACAGCATATATAGAGCATATATTGATCATATATAGAGCAAGAAATGCCAGATCTCCAAGCTGGGTTCAGTAAGGAAGAGGCATTAAGGATCATATTTCAAAAATGTTGGTTAAAAGACTGCTCCGGATTTTGGATGCATTCCTGGCAATGAAAAATATCAGTTTTGCTTGAGTGTGTCTGTGAAACAGACTGAACAAGGTTACTTTAAGTAGGGATGTAAAGAATATTCTCCAAAGTTCGAAAATTAGTAGAAATATGTCTAATTTGAAAATTTTGAAAGCATTTTATAGAGAAGAAATTCTGATCACTTCTCGATCATGAGTAAGAATTTTGATTTTTAATCATTTCCAAATGAAGAGAAGAGAAGAAACTTTCAGCTGACAAATTCGACCTACAGGATTTGGGTATTTTGTGTAAGAAAAGCTATCATTCATCCTGGGTTTTACCAGAGGCTATTTCCTTTGTTAGGGTGATTCCCCCCCCCCAATCTTTGCTCACTCACAGCTTTACTTTGAAAAACAAAAGAGAACAAAAGGGGAGGAATTTTGTGTGTTGGTGGTAGATAAGACATTCTGCCCTTTATGCCATGCTCTTTTTGGATGCATCACACACTCTTATTCATGGATATTTTGAACTCTCCTTGCTATATATATATATATATATAATGCAAAAGTAGGTTTGCCTTAGCATCACCTTGAGAGAACTGGAGAGAGGTTTGTCATGCCCTGCCTCTGAGGCTGAGAGAATGTGCACTCTCCTTGCCAATTATTATTATTATTATTATTATTGCATGACCTTAGCATCACCATGGGAGAAGTGCAGAGTTGGTCATGCCCTGCCTCTGAGGCTGAGAGAGTGTGACCCTCACAAAAGAGAAGAAGGGGCAGGGTGGGGTGCAATGGCAGGAATTCTGCCATGATGGATAAAACCTAGCATTCGAAGGGATTCCAAGAGGTCATCCAACCCCCCGCCCCTCTTCTACCATGAAGGAATACATAGGAGTTGAAGCTGAGAGCATGTGACTTGCCCAAGGTCAGCCAGTGAATTTCTATGGTGAACTGGGAGGCTACAGTCCTGATCCCAGCTCAGCCATGTAAATCCACAGGGTGACATTGGGTAAGTCACACTCTCTCATTCATGGATATTCTGCACTCTCCTTGGCTATTATTATTATTATTATTATTATTATTATTATTATTATTATTGCATGACCTTAGCATCACCATGGGAGAGGTGCAGAGTTGGAGTTGAAGCTGAGAGCAAGTGACTTGCCCAAGGTCAGCAAGTGAATTTCTATGGTGAACTGGGAGAATGAAGATCTACTGAACCTTTCCCCTTCCCCACTGCCATTCCCTTCTCCTTTTGTCTCTTGTCTCTTTAGATTGGAAGCCTGAGGGCAGGGAAATGTGCCAAACTTCCTTTTGACATGGCAATTGAGTTTGAAATGCAAAGTAATTAGCGTAATTATTCGACTTGTCTTTTATTGTCATTCGAGAAATCTGTGAAAAATATTTCGCTAGCTGCTGGAAGGGAGAGAAGAAATCACCTTTTGAAAGGGGGTTTTGTGGAACGAATATTTTTTTAAAGAAATTCTCTTAAAGTTCTCAATGAACTAGAAGAAAAACATGGCTTTCTCCAACCACTAACTTTAAGCTCATTTAATAATCAGTTTGTCTCTTGGAGACATGCTTGGTAAAGCTACCAGCAAACATACTGAGAACAAGTGAAAAATGTTGCTAAAAACACACGTGCCTCCAAGAGACAAACTGATTATTAAATTAGCTTAAAGTAACTTTATTGAGTCTGTTTCACAGACACACTCAAGCAAAACTGATATTTTTCATTGCCAGGAATGCATCATAGATGGCTGCAAGAGACATGATGGGGAGCAGAATATCTGGTGCTCATTTGAAATAAGTAGAAGAAGGGGAAAAACATCTTATTTTTGTACTGAGTGGCTTCCACATTAGCTGCTTTCACCACAGGCTTTTCATAAGTATCTGGAATACTGAGACATCCTAGCACAGGATGGATAATCTTACCGACATTGCTGTTTACCGTATCATCGTATACCAGGATGGATAATCTTACTGACATTGCTGTTTAATCGTATCATCTGATGTCACCTTGTGCCAGTGGTTCTCACCATGGCGCTGCTAGATCTGTACTTCCCAGTCATCCACACTTATTCCATGAGAGTGCTGTCATGGTTGGGGAGTCACCATATTCTGCTTCTGTAATCAGTTTGTTCCTGATCATTCACACAGCCATGCCATTCCTCTAAGGTAGTTCCTGTTTCTTGTAGTGGTGAAGGAGCTTTTATGACTGGTTTCCTTTTGACAACCAGAGAGCTTGCTTGTTTATTTATTTTATTGCAGTGGCTGGTGTTACCAAGCAGTGAGACATGACAGAATTTTACTTGCTCCATTAACTACACACACAAGTGTTTTGCCTTCACTTTCATAACCTGCAGCAGAACTGCTTGCATCTTTGTGTTCTTCTTTATCTTGTCCCCTTATTGTTCTTTCTTGCTTGCTTTCATGCTAGTTATGAAATTTTAAAGAGTCAAATAGATTGATCAAGATTTTGGTCAGTGCTAGACTAACTCTTCCCTAGGAAGGGCTGGTGATTCTGGCAGAAGTTGTATTCCTGCTACCCATGGCCTTTGCAAGAAATGCAGGAAATACATGATTTCTAATCAGTGGACTAATAATAATAATAATAATAATAATAATGATGATGATGATGATGATGTTTATTTATATCCTGCCTTCCTCCCAGTACAGAGTCTCAAAAACAAAAACATGAGAGGGTTTCTGAATTTAGTGTGGCTTAGGCTCTTTTTAAAACCTATTAGAAAAGAAAACTTGGAATATTGTTGGTAACAGAGAGTGCAGTTCATAGCTCTTCATCCTTCTATTTATGGCTTGAAAATATTTTTTTAAAAATTCCAAAAAGCAAATGCTGATTTTGTCATTTTATATACGGGATACCATTTTACTACACCATTTTATATAATGGGACTTGAGCATCCACAGTTTTTGATATCCACGGAGGGTATCCACACTGGGAATTAAATCCCACAAGATACCAAGGGCCCATTGTACATAGTTTACAGCGATGGATGTGGCAGGAATCCCCGGGGAATGAAAATGAGATTTTATGGGTGCTGACAACAAAAGTTCATCTCAGAGGGTGGAGTGATTCAGGGTCCTAGATTTTCTGAATAGAAAGGAATCAGTGTCCCCAAATTGGACAGGGAGGGGTCAGGTACTCTTTACCAGGACCCAGAGGATAAACTGCTTATCACACCTGAGGTTTCCCATAGAAAATGTGTGGTCTCGTATCTGTTTATCTGTGGTACAGAACTTAAGATATTTGCTGAGGCCAGTTGGAAGCTGAATTAGACCTATGTCAAGCAGTATTTTGACTGCTAGACCTCTTGGCCCTGCCCTAGTTTAGGAACCTTATCTTGATGGCAGATAAAAATAGCAAATACAATTGCAACAATTTTTTTTTTTTGCATAGCTCATTAGAATTTATATGTTGGATGAAAGACTGTGGCTTCAGTGTGGTAGGGGCCTATGTGGCATTTTGGTACTGAGTCCAGAAAATGACCCAGCTTCTCTGGAAAGTCATGGCTGTGTCATCATGGCCAGCATTTAGCAACTGGAAGTGAAGCATCACTCCTGGTTTCTTTTTGACCTATGGGAATGGTCCTTGTTTTTTGGGGGGGCTGGAGATGCCCAGAACAGCATTGTTATTATGGCTTTAAATCTTTTTTTTTAGGGGGGTATTTTTGGGTGTGGATGCTATAGGCTGAGAGGGAATCATAGAATCATAGAGTTGGAAGAGACCACAAGGGCCATCCAGTCCAACCCCCTGCCATGCAGGAAATCCCAATCAAAGCATCCCCAGCAGATGGCAATCTAGCCTCTGCTTAAAGACCTCCAAGGAAGGAGACTCCACTACACTCCGTGGGAGTGTGTTCCACTGTCGGAAAGCCCTTACTGTCAGGAAGTTCCTCCTAATGCTGAGGTGAAATCTCTTTTCCTGTAGACTGAATCCATTGATCCGGGTCATGTTCTCTGGAGCAGCAGAAAACAAGCTTGCTCCCTCCTCAATATGACATCCCTTCAAATATTTAAACAGGGCGATCATATCACCTCTTAACCTTCTTTTCTCCAGGCTAAACATCCCCAGCTCCCTAAGTCGTTCCTCATAGGGCAAGGTTTCCAGACCTTTCGCCATTTTAGTCGCCCTCCTCTGGACACGCTCCAGTTTCTCAATGTCCTTTTTGAATTGTGGTGCCCAGAACTTGACACAATATTCCAGGTGGGGCCTGACCAGAGCAGAATACAGTGGCACTATTACTTCTCTTGATCTAGACACTATACTTCTATTGATGCAGCCTAAAATTGCATTGGCCTCGTTAGCTGCCGCAACGCACTGTTGATTCATGTTCAACTTGTGGTCTACTTGGACTCCTAGATCCCTTTCACATTAGTTTCATTCAGCCAGGTGTCCCCCATCCTATATCTGTGCATTTCATTTTTCTGCCCTAAGTGCAGTACCTTACATTTCTCTGTATTGAATTTCATTTTGTTAGCTTTGGGCCAGCTTTCTAGTCTATTCAGATCATTTTGAATGTTGATCCTGTCCTCTGGAGTATTAGCTATTCCTCCCAATTTGGTGTCATCTGCAAATTTGATAAGTATGCTCCCAATTCTGACCTCCAAGTCATTGATCCAGGCCCCACCTGGAATATTGTGTCCAGTTCTGGGCGCCAAAATTCAAAAAGGACATTGAGAAACTGGAGTGTGTCCAAAGGAGGGTGACTAAAATGGTGAAAGGTCTGGAAACCATGCCCTATGAGGAATGCCTTAGGCAGCTGGGTATGTTTAGCCTGGAGAAAAGAAGGTTAAGAGGTGACATAATAGCCCTGTTTAAATATTTGAAGGGATGTCATATTGAGGAGGGAGCTGACTTGTTTTCTGCTGCTCCAGAGACTAGGACCCGGAGCAATGGATGCAAGCTGCAGGAAAAGAGATTCCACCTCAACATTAGGAGGAATTTCCTGACAGTAAGGGCTGTTCGACAGCGGAACACACTTCCTAGGAGTGTAGTGGAGTCTCCTTCCTTGGAGGTCTTTAAGCAGAGGCTGGATGGCCATCTGTCAGGGATACTTTGATCTGGATTTCCTGCATGGCAGGGGGTTGGACTGGATGGCCCTTGGGGTCTCTTCCAACTCTATGATTCTATGATTCTATGATAAATATGTCGAATAGCACTGGGCCCAGGACAGAGCCCTGTGGGACCCCACTGGTCACTTCTCTCCAGGATGAAGAGGAGCCATTGTTGAGCACCCTTTGGGTTCGGCTGGTCAACCAATTACAAATCCATGTAACAGTTACCTTGTCTAGTCCACATTTTACAAGCTTGTTTGCAAGGATGTCATGGGAAACCTTGTCAAGGGCCTTACTGAAATCAAGATATACTATATCCACAGCATTCCCTTCATCTACCAAGCTGGTAATTTTATCAAAGAAAGAGATCAGATTTGTCTGGCATGACTTGTTTCTCTGAAACCCATGTTGACTTTTTGTGATTATGGCATTGCTTTCTAGATGTTCACAGACTTTCTGTTTAATGATCTGCTCTAGAATCTTTCCTGGTATTGATGTCAGACTGACTGGACGATAATTGTTGGGATCCTCTTTTCCCCCCTTTTTGAAGATGGGAATAACATTTGCGCTCCTCCAGTCTGCTGGGACTTCTCCTGTTCCCCAGGAGCTCTCAAATATTATTGCCAATGGCTCCAATATTACATTTGCCAGTTCTTTTAGTACCCTTGGATGTAGTTCATCTGGTCCTGGAGACTTAAATTCATTTAGATTAACAAGGTATTCCTCTACTATCTCTTTACTTATTCTGTGCTGAAATTCCCCTATTCTGTCCTCTGCTCCATTATCTTCAGGTTGAGCACCCTTTGCCTTTTCTGAGAAGACTGAGGCAAAGAAGGTGTTGAGTAATTCTGCCTTTTCTCTGTCCCCTGTTAACATTTTGCCATCCTCTCGACACAGTGGCCCTACCATTTCCTTCTTCTTAATTTTGCTGCGGACATATCCAAAAAAGCCCTTTTTATTGTTCTTAACCTCTCTAGCAAGCCTGAGTTCATTCTGCGCTTTAGCTTTTCTGACTTTACCCCTACACATGCCTGCTATTTCTTTGAATTCCTTTTTTGTGATTTCCCCCTTTTTCCATTTCTTATACATGTTTTGTTTCAAACTTAGCTCGGTTGAAAGTTCCTTAGTCATCCATCCTGGTTTCTTGAGACACCTCCCATTTTTCTTTCTCACGGGAACTGTTTGAAATTGTGCCTTCAGTATCTCCCTTTTGAGAATTTCCCATCCGTCCTGAACTCCTTTATCTTTTAGTACTTTTGACCATGGAATCGCCCTCAATACTTCTCTAAGTTTACTGAAATCCGCTTTCCTAAAGTCTAGAATGCGTGTCTGACTCTGCCTGGCTTCTCCTTTCCATTGTATAACAAACTCCAGGAGAACAAAGTAACTTCCACCTAAGGATCCCACCGCTTGCACCCCATTAACCAAGTCATCCTTGTTGGTTAGGATCAGATCTAAAATAGCTGACCCCCTTGTTGCCTCTTCCACCTTTTGGACCATGAAATAGTCTTCCAGGCAAGTGAGGAATTTGCTAGACCTTGTGGATTTGGCTGAGTTTGACTTCCAGCAAATATCAGGGTAGTTGAAGTCGCCCATCACTACTACATCTCTCTTTTCTGACTGTGTGGTCATCTGTTCTAGAAAGATATCATCCAATTCCTCAGTCTGACTTGGGGGCCTGTAGGAGACTCCCACCGTAACATCCTTGTTGTTTCTCTCCCCTTTCATTCTTATCCAGATGCTCTCCACCTGGCTTCCATGATTGATGTCCTGGATCTCTTCACTAGTGTAAATATCTCTGACATATAGTGCTATTCCTCCTCCTTTCCTGTTTGGCCTATTTCTCTTTAAAAGGTTATACCCCTCTATTTCCACATTCCAATCATGAGACTCATCCCACGAGGTTTCAGTGAGGCCTATTATATCATATTTGCTTTGTTGTACTAGGAGTTCAAGTTCATCTTGCTTATTTCTCATGCTCTGTGCATTAGTGTAGAGACATCGCAGACCACGGGTCCCATTTACTTGCTGTTTGTGCAAGTTTTTTGGCCTCCCACTGTTGGGTCCTTGCACTTTTTTCTTGTTTCTTTTATGTCTGTTTGACTATTTTCTCCAGCCCTTTCGCCTTCCTTAATATTGTTTCCCTCCCCCACGGAACTCAGTTTAAAGCCCCCCTGATCAAGTTCTTGAGACTGTTGGCAAAAATATTTCTTCCAACTGGTGTGAGACGCAACCCGTCTGTTGCAAGAAGTCCCTCCTCATGGAACCGCAGCCCATGATCAAAGAATCCAAATTGTTCTTGGCGGCACCATTTGCGTAGCCAGTTGTTCACATCCGCTGTTTTCCTCTCCCTTCCTGGACCGTGCCCTTCACCTGGCAGAAGAGAGGAGATGACAACCTGTACATCCATTCCTTTCAGCTTCCTACCAAGTGCCTTGTAATCCCTTTTGATGTTCTGCAGGCTGTGTCTTGCAGTATCATTGGTTCCCACGTGGACCAAAAGGAAGGGGTATTGGTCAGTAGGCTTGACCAGTCTTGCCAGCCTCTCTGTCACATCACGGATCTTTGCCCCTGGAAGACAACACACCTCTTGAGACAACTTGTCAGTCCTACAAATCACTGCTTCTGTACCCCTCAGCAAGGAGTCCCCCACTACGACCACACGCCTCCTACGAGGTTTAGCAGTGGCTGTTCCCTTGGGTGGGACTCTCAGGTTTGCCTGCTCTGTCCCTGAAGTCTGTCCGTGCTCCTCTTCTTCATCCTCCTGATAAGGGAAAGAGCTTTGAATCGATTCTCTAGCTGCAAGCTCCCCGAACAATCCCTTCTTGCCTACTTCTCTGTGTGACATTCCTCCAGCTGTCTGCCTCCTGTCTATGTGAAGTGACCTCCTCGGCTCTAGCATCTTCCTCTGCATGGTATTCGTCCAGGATTGTTAGTTCTGTTGTGTCCAGGAAATCCTCCTGCTCCCTAATATGCTGAAGTGTAGCTACTCTGGACTCCAACTGCTGCACTTTCTCCTCCAAGAGGGCTACGAACTTGCACTTGGGGCATGTGAAGTTCTCCACTTCTGTAGGCAAGAAGACAAACAACCCACAAGTGTTGCAGGTGACTGCCGTGGTTCCGTCAGTGTCCATACTGAAAAGTCTTAGGAAATTACTGGAACAGGACTGTGGGCTTCCTACTGAAAAAAAATCCTCCAGAAAACACCAACGTTAAAGCCCCTGATGTTTCAACAATTTGTGGCAGTGAGCTCAGTCAACACTGCCTCTGCTGTAGATTTCCTTGGATGAAAAAAAATGAAATAAAAATAGAAACAGTGTGCGGCTCTGGGAAGAGTAATATAGAGCTAGTCTGCTAGCTCCGCCCCCTAGTGACTCACAGATGTGACTCACTGAAGATGTGACTACAAGCACACTCTTCCTAGAGTTTTCAAAAAATTAAACAGTCACCAATTAAACTGGCTGCTCAGCTACCTCTCCCCTCCTCCTCTCTGTAGCAGGAACTCTGTAGCAGTGGGATCTCACTTCATCCCCAGGGATTCATGAAGCTTGGGGCTACACAGTTCCTAAACCTAGTTTAGATGATGATGTACTCTAAGTATGGATGATCAAGATAATATTAATTATTCTGTATAACTAATGTATAGCCTGCAGCAGAACTGCAATTAAACTAAGCCCTTGATGTTGATGAGGTGCAAACAGGCTACCCTCAGTTTACCTTCTTCTCAGCCTAAGTGAGCATATATGTCATTATATCCTTCATCTCTCATACAACCAGTTGCTTGATACTATTTTTAATATCCCTCTCGTAGGTTCCTCCAAATTGGTGCCAATATACATCATAAGAATTTCCCCTAACTAAAGTTCCAAGATGAGTGTAATATTCCAGGTGTGGTGTGAACAAAACTTTGTAGTGAGGGATTATCACCTCTTTACTCCATGACTTTATGTCTCCAGAGCCACTGACTTCTTACTACCATAGTATCACTAAAAATCATGTCAGCTTTGCTAACCAGAATCAGCTCATATGTTTTCAAACATTATTTTTAATCAACAGTAATTTTTTTTCTCCCACCATACAAAAACTGGGAAGCAGAGAAATTTTCACACCATTTTATTTGGTTATTCAAATGTACATTTAAAAATATAAATGTCTGCCAATTTTATAGAATAATGGGCTTACTCATGCATAATGCTACATATTACCAGCACGCTGGATCTCGAAAAGGTGGGACATTTCACTCAGTATTTCCATTACAAAATAGGTCTAAGAAAATAATTTGTTGGTGGTGTGTGCCTTCAAGTTGTTTCCAACTTATGGAGACCCCACGGCAAATGTATCACGGTGTTTTCTGGGTTTGAGAGGGTGTGACTCACCCAGGGTCACCCAGTGGGTTTCCCACTCTCAAACCGCTATACATGCTGGCTCTCAAGAAAATAATGAATACCATATATTTTTGTTTATAATTGCTATCACTTACTAACATTCACATATGACAGTGAAATTGAAAACATTCAAACATTTACCTGGGAGAAACTGAACTCATTTCTAAATAGGCACGTGTAGAATCCTGTATCCAGAGGGCACCCTAGCTATTATTTCTGCTGTGGTAAAGGTCACTCTACATCTCATTTCTGCAGCCCTTGATACTGTGCCTACCATTTTCATACAAATTTCACACATGCACAAACACACACCCAAACACACACAATGATTATTTTCAACTGTTGCACAAGTCATTATGAAACACTGCAGGGTTTTTTTTATGTAAGACTATTTCTGTGTTATCATTTTCAGAACAATGGCCCATAGATAACCTAGGAGAAAGAAGGAATAAAAAATTTGTTTGCTATCAAGTCGATTTCGAGTTATGGCAACCCTATGAATGAAAGATCTCCAAGATCTCTGGTCATCAACTGCTCTGTTTAGTCATGTGAACGTAGGGTTTTAGGTTCCTTGATTGAAGTCTGCCATCCTTTCTTCCTTCTTGATTCATCCAACAAGGACTAAAGAATGGCAAACTTCAAAGGCACATTTCAAAAACTCCCCCGAACCTGAAATTTGAAAGGCATAATCCTCCTGGCTACAGTGGTAACAAATGTCATGCATTTCTTAAAAATGGAGGAAGTGATTAAGGGAAAATACTACTGTTAGTCAGTGGGGTGCGTAAACCTTCAGTTTTCTAAATCTCAACTTGGATTCATGATCCACATTGAATCAAACCATTTCCAAATTAATCAGTCTTATCAAATACCAAGTGTAGCCTTTCTTGGCTGAATGTTACAGTTGGTGCAAACCCATCTTTAAAAGGAGTTATAACTAGTTTGTTAAGCCCACTGTGTATAATGCAGGTTATATCTAAACTCATATTTTAACTTTAGGTTGCAACAGCATAGCTCAGCGAACACAATTCTGCTTTCTGTTAGCTAGTTCATACGGACAATACTCCCTCACTTGCCTCACAACCCCACTACAGACACTTTTCACTTCAGACTCCAGTTGACCATTCATGAATTTCCTCAGTGTAGTATATTTGGGTTTCACTCTGCGGTTCCTTCAACTAGAATGTTGCAATTATCAAGTACCAGGGTAGTGTTAAGTGCTGCATTCCAAGAGGATTATCACCTCTCTGACCTCGTTTGCTCTGGCAAAGTAATGGAGAAGTTGCTGCTAACCTCTGGGGAGAAGAAGAAGAGTAAAGCTCATGCTATAATAAATGTGTTAGTCTTAAAAGTGCCACAGGAGTCTTTGTTGTTTATGGAGTATCTGGCTCTTAAGCTTCAGTTATTTGACCTGTGCATATGAGATCAGAAGAAGCAGACATTATTTTCGGTGCACAGTAAGTTCTTCAAAGCAATGCTTTCATGTAAAAGAAGATGAATCCAGCTTGTTTCCATTTCCTGGTGGGGTCCAGAATGTCAGTAAAAGGGGGTATAGCTCAATGGCAGAACATACATTCTATGCGTAGAAAGCCTTACATTCTATCCTTCATTGCAATTGTTATGGTTGTTATTTTGTATGATCATTTCAGCCATCAACGAGACACATGTCTGAAATAAAATCAGTATATTCCAGCAATGGTATTGCTATTACAAGCAGTTTTATTGGATTGACATAAATCTGATTGTATTAATAAATCATGTAAACTGGCTTATTTTTCCACAGTCAACAATATTTCACGTGTGTTTCCTTGAACCCAAGGAATAGTTATTGGGAGCTAGAATTTGAAAAGTCCAAAAACACTGCTTTCTGACTGAAGGTGCAGTTAAGATTCTCGATGATTATAACAAACCAACAACTTCATATTGACAGCTAAATGTAACATTGATGCTCCTTACTTCTTTTTGGTGCTAAGAGAGGGTTGCCAGTTCTGCTAACACATAACCCCTGTTGGCTATTTAACTGAATTACATTTTAGCTGTAGGCTCTGACAGGCTGTACAGACCGGCATCAAAGCCTGGCATGGGGGTGGAGTGGGGATGTGGCGTCCACATGATGCATGTCCCAACTCTGTCCCCATGCCAGCATGAGGCCATGTGCCCCACCACACGGTGGGCGGCATCACGGTGCTCCTCTGGTGCTGCATGCAGATGATGTAGAGCCAAAAGAGCACCGAAAAACTGAGGTGCTGGCAGCTATGGCACCTTTTCCCATGGTGCAAGGAGCTACTTGTTCGACAGTGGAACAAACTCCTGCGGAGTGTAATGGAATCTCCTTCCTTAGAGGTTTTTAAACAGAGGCTGGATGGCCATCTGTCAGGGATGCTTTGATTTAGATTTCCTGCATGGCAGGGGGTTGGACTGAATGGCCCTTGTGGTCTCTTCCAACTCTATGATTCTACTTTTTGCACCATGGAAAGGCCAGATAGGCACTTGCAGGCCACTCCTTAGGGGTGGTCTGTTCAGCCCCTGTGACTGTTGTGTAAAACCCCTGTATTTGACATTTACTTCCATCTCTTGTGGAAGTCTGACAAGATGGTGTGTTTGTCTTCTGTGTTTGTTTCATGTTTTGATAAGAAGAAATATCCATGGAGGCTGTGTTCTAAGATAAATAACAAAAAGTAGCCAATCCTTCTCAACAGTTCTATTGACAGCCAAGAAAATCACAAGCAAGGATTAAAATACAATCGCAGCCAAAACAAAATAATCAAGCTAAATGTTAGAGCAACAACATCCACCTCAGCCTAAGGCCTGCATCATGGAAGTTGAGTTTTGAGTCAACCGCACCTCTGATGACTGCAGAACTTCAACAGGTAAGCAGATTAAGGAAGGAAAGAGCAGTCATTTTAGTATCTAAAGTCCAAACCATAGAGGCCTTTCAAGTAAAGATCAGCACTTCCCATTATGTTGAGAAACTAATCAGGAACCAATACAGAGGCCCTATACAGACAGGCCAAAATAAAGCTGCTTCAGGTCACTTTGGAGGTATGGTATTTCAATTATGCATGCATCCTAAGAGTCTGGAAGCTGCACCAAAGCTCCACTCCAGTCCTTAGGATTGGAGTGTGGCTTTGGTGCAGCTTCTGGACTCTTAGGACGCATGTATCATTTAAACAGCATACCTCCAAAGTGACCTGAAGCAGCTTTATTTTGGCCTGTCTGTATCAGGCCAGAGTGAATAACAATGAGATAATGTCTTGACCCATCACAGCTCAAGGGAAGCTGGTTGCAGTACAGGTGCTTACTAGTAAGACATCAGTACCCTGGACAGAGCACCATGGAAAATGCTAACTAAAACTGTTGTTTCAGCATACAGTGGTGCCTCGGGTTACGAAATTAATTCGTTCCGTGGCACCGTTCGTAACCCGAAAAGCCTTCGTAAGCCGAATTGCCATAGGCGCTAATGGGGAAAAGCCGCGATTCCGTGCGAAAAAGCCGAAAAAAGCACCAAAAGTTTTTTCGTAACCCGAAAAAACATTCGTAACCCGGAACAATGTTTTCCTATGGGATTTTTTCGTATCCCGAAAATTTCGTAACCTGGGTATTTCGTATCCCGAGGTACCACTGTATT